>NC_134787.1:29303092-29340592 GCF_046742065.1 Oratosquilla oratoria
AACAGTGTGATTATACTCCCATCCGTACCCAACCCCTGTGTGAAGCAGAAAACACGTTGGTGCAGGGCCCCAATTCGCCAGTGGATGCGAGAGAAGACCATCCTCTCAGCCGTCTTAAGCAGCCCAAAAATTCGCAGGCCGCCGAACAAAATCAGGACTGTGCAGGCCAGACTGAGGTGGCCTGTTCAGGCCGCCACTGAGACTGCTGGACTGACCAGATTCCGCTAGGTTGCGTCTGGCCAGGCAAGATCCGGTTCCGGTCTGTTTTAGTGTGTGGGGGGTACTTCCGGCCTACAACCCTCAGTCCAACACTCGGCAGCATAGTGAGAACATGGCAGATAGAAATCACGATGAAGAAGAAAAGCTGTTTTGGACCGAATCCATTGAACTTTACCGAGACCCACGTCTTTGAAAAGTAAAAGCCAAAGAATATGGTGATAAACAAAAGGAAAATCATGCATATGATATACTAATTGGAAAATAAAAATAAAAAGATCCCTTAGTAACAAGGGAAACAGTGACTAAAAAAAATAAAGATAATAATTTGAGGAGCTCTTTTCGGAATTCTGTGGAGAAATACATACAAAGTATTTCAGGTTTTCATGGGAACATCCCGTGGCCGAAAAGCGGAGTTGCCATTATTCTTTCATTCACTGTAGTTGCCTTCTGTATGTGCGTATCTTGCTTTTCAATGAGTAGACCTACTATGGACAATGACTGTAAATACGTTTCCTCAACCATTCGTAGGTAACTAAACCAATCACCTAGCACTGCCGAGAACTGGGACGACGATCTAGACCACAACAGGTCTCGTAGTGCGGGGCCTGCCTTCATGACGGATGGATTGACCTTTGGCAGGAGAGAATCTGATCATGCGTCTACTCTCCAAGTTGAGGCCATATCGGTCCAAGGAGGGTTATAGCATGTTCTAATATCTCGATCTGGTTCTGTGGTGGTCTACCTCCATCCTAGCACTCCTGCTGAAGCTACACCAGCAAGGCAGGAGTGTTACGCTCAACTGGGTGCCGAACCATATGGACATCCTGTATGAGCTACCCGACGCGGCAGCGGAGGCGGCGTGCCAAAGACCCGAAGTCGATGTTGTCGTCCCTCTCAGCAGAAATCAGTAGCGCATACGCACCAGGTCTCTTAGCCAGGTACAATGGTTCCTCCAGCACAGACTGGAGGCAGAGGTATCAGAGAGGGCGAGGTGGTGCAGGGCAGTCACAAACTATGAACCTCTTGTACTTCTTCGCTCTAAGCCTAGAAAAATAGAAACTCTGCTCTTCCGACTGACGCTGGAGGACCATTGTATCTGGCAAATCAAAAGCAATCCAACACAAGAAGAAAGAAGATGCCAACATAGCCGCCACCCTTGAGCACTACTTATAACATTGCACCGCAACTGCTCTTCTGAAGAGAGGGCCCCCGACAACATCTGAGGGTCTAGTGTGTCGACTTTGTAGTCACCTTGACCAATACGAATTGCGTCGTCTGGTGGAGTGTCAGCCCCCCTTTAAATTCTCTTCTGTTTATTGATTCATAGAATTATACCACTGTAAGTATGAGCAAAGGGTGCATTCAACGGGATATGCATACATATCCTACATAGGTATGCATATCTGGTGAGTGTGTGAATGTGTGTCCGAGACCACACACACTCATACTGAATCACCCTTCCAACGGGCTCACTTAAAAGCCCGTGGGAATTATATTCCCGAATTTCAAACAACATCCTAGGTGTAGCCTTAGCTCCACCAACAAGTTTAAGTGAGATAGTTCTTTTCTTTTCTGCAGCCACTCCTTGGCCCACATTTTTCTTTGCCTTCTTTTCTTGTTGTTGTCATTAATTACCACTGCTACGGCTGTTATAGCGAGGAATTCTAGTTCTGTATCGTTCACTGTAGAGGCCATGTTTGTCCGCAAACTATGCCGCACTTGCTTGAACTGAAGGTTTGGGCGAATTCACGACTGTGAGTGTGACGGTCGCTCCCGTGTGCGTATACTTGTTGGTTGCAGTGGATGGCCGGACAGGCGACCTGCGAGTGTATGAGGAGGTGGGGGGGGGGGTGGCTTTAGCTATACAGCTTGGTAGGGGAAATTAAAACAAAGAATAAATATATGGAATAGTAAAAAAAATGGAAAAACCAAAGTAAAGATAAAGCCCACTAGGCGAGAGTAGTGTCGCAAGAGCCGAAGAGCTTCAGTATATGCTAGATGATATGTTACAATTATTAAGTGTTAATTGGATCTACATTTTTGTTGTAAAGGGATTTGTCTGGAGGAACAAATCAGGCGACGATAAGAACATATCTTGAGTATTCTGACCCTCGTGTCAAATATCAAAGTCAGTCACGTTTGACGTAATTTTCATTTTCGGCCATATATATATATATATATATATATATATATATATATATATATATATATATATATATATATATATATATATATATATATATATATATATATATATATAGATTGTCAACATTATGACTGATAGGGTTTATCTTTGGAATCATCTTTACAAGGTACCATAGTATGGTTATGATCAAAGCAAGTTAAGAAGAAACGTGCGTGACAATGTTACAGACAGATAAGAGTCTAACGGTACAAAGTAATATCTGTGACCATGAGATGGGAAACGTAAAACCACTTTCTATTATTGTGTCCATGATATGGAGAGGAGAGGGAAAAATAGTTTCGTTCAACGACCATATATAGAGGAGAAAGAAAAATTGACCAAGACATATGATTATATTTTCCCTAAAAAAATAGTATCACATACATACATATACCAAGGCTTTTTCCCCCTTCCAAGGGAGGTAGCCAAAAAGGGAAAGGCATAAAAACACTCCCACCCAATTCATCCCTAAATACACTCCACACCCCTCCCACCCTTCCTCTCATCTGAGCACCTCCTGGATGACGGGTCATCCCTGCACCCTGCCCACCGCCCTGGGTCAGAAGCAGTGTCGCAAGACACAGTACATCCACAGCAAGGCCGCTTCATTTAATCGGCGACCCCCCCTCTCCGTCCCCCTTTGCATATAAGGAGAGGACGGGGAGAAATCCCTTCGGGCTGCGTCAAAATTTACTCACACATACTACCCCACCCCCCACCCCCCCGCCCATTCCTCCTCATGCAGTCACAACATCATCCATATACAACCATTCTCCACTCACCTCTGTCTTCCGTCCTCTCCCTTCCTTCCTCAACAGACATTCCCCTCTTCCCCAAAGCCCCCTTCACCCCATCCATCCACCTCATCCTAGGACGTCCCCTCATGTTCACTCCCTCCACATCTGCCTTCCATACCTCTTTTACTAGTCTTTCTTCACTCATTCTTTCCATGTGTCCAAACCATCCTAATATTCTTTCATCAACCCTATCTCCCAAATCCTTTTTCACCCCTGTTCTCCTCCTCACCTCCTCATTTCTCACTCTATCTAGCCTTGTAACCCCCACCATACTTCTCAGACACCTCATCTCAAACACATTCAAACTCCTTCTCTCTTCTTCTCTTATGTTCCACGTTTCTGCCCCATACAATGCTGTTGGCACAATCACTCCTTCATACAGTCTCCTCTTCGCATCCATTCCCAAATGTCTATTTCTCATTACACTCTTTAAACCACCAAGGCATTTACTCGCTTCTCTCAATCTACATTCTACCTCCACCTTCACTCCACCTTTTCCTGCTACACTTGCACCCAAGTATCTAAAACTATCCATTTCCTCCAGTCGCTCTCCCTTAATGTTCACTTCCAGTCTACTGCCACTTTCACCCCTTGTACATCTCATCACCTTACTTTTACCCACATTTATCTTTAGCTTTCTTCTATCACATACTCTCCCAAACTCTGCCACCAGCTTCCTCAATCCCTCCTCTGACCCTGCCACAAGCGCAGTGTCGTCTGCAAACAACAGCTGGCTCACCTCCCACTTTTCTCCAAAAATAGTGATAATAAAATAAATAAATACAGTGTAGACTCCAGGGTGATTTGATACAGGTCTTTAAGATCTAAAGGGAATTAACATAAAAAATGACTAAATTTTCATAGTGAATGCAAATCAGAAAGAAATAATGGTCTCAAACTGCCAGGAAGCAGATTTAATTTGGAAGTGGGTAGACACAACTTTGCTAACCGTGTAGTAAGTGAATAGAATAAACTTCCTGCAAAGGCAGTGCAGTGTAGTACAGCTCGAAGTTTTAAGATTTATTTAGATAAACGCCTGAGCAATATGCTGTAATGCCTTCCATTTATTTAATTTTATTTACTTATTCATTATTATTTATCTATTAGTTATAATTTATCTGTTTTATTAATCATTAATTATAAGTCATCATTATCTGTTTGTTTATAATTTATGATTATCTATTCATTAATTCTATTCATTTATTTATTCATATATTTGTTTATTAATTTATTTTTTGTGATTATTAATTTTTTTCGCATCTTAGTACCTAGTTCTAGAGACCAAAAGATCTGTCGGCATGCTCTTCCTTTGTAATCCTGTGTACTAGAACAAGAGACCATTCAAGAATTTTGGAAAATTAGAAAAGAAGAACAAGTGGATTCAAATATATATATATATATATATATATATATATATATATATATATATATATATATATATATATACCTCATATAAGGAAATACGATAATGATTTATTCTAAGGTAAATTCTCTGGTTTCTTACATATGTGAAAGCTAAACCGTATTTGAATTGGTCTGATCACTTAATACTTAACGCACTTCCACAGGATCCGCCTTGGATATCGTTGTGGGTGGCTAGTGTTACACGCGGGAAGACAATCACAACCGCTGCAAAATTTGTGGGGCCACGCGCGGTGCAACAGCCCCTACACCACTACCTGTTTGAGTGCCGACCCACTGCCATTCTTCGCTAGGTCTCAACTCGCCACTCACCGCGGCAGGGGTGTCGCGGCACCAGTCTTCGCCGTCTCCCCTTTTGAGGCAACCCTCAGCTTCTTGGGGGCACACCTTTCGCTGGCGCTGCTTTAGGCTGAGAGATGCCCTCCCCTGGGTATCGTCACTCCTAACAGTGGCATCACGTGGACACCTGTTTCATGTGTGAATTATTCCGGACCACCGCAAGGTTGGGGTCCGGACCCCGCAAACCTAAAAAAGTAAAAAAAAAAAAAAAAAAAAAAAAAAAAAAAAAAAAAAGTCACTTGAAAAATGAACACTGCATCCATGCTGACAACGCTGGCAACCACGTGGTTTAGACATGCATAAACTTGGCACACTTTTAACCTCCATCTCTTAAGACCCTCACCCTCCGACTGAAGGGTTTTTTGGCAGCCTTCCTATATTAGCGATGCCGCGCCACGAAGAGCCTCCGCACTAGGCAGAAAGCGAACGGTTGTAACTTGGGTTACGTGGTGCCCAGTGTGTAGGTGCAGTTAGGCAAAACAAGTTAACGACAATCGGGTTTGTAGCTAAATTTTTGTTACGAAGTCAAGTGTTCCTTATATCTGTGCACTGGTAGTCCTGTTTGTAGCGCAGTGTTCTCATACGTCAACATGGTGGCCAGTCGTCTTTGAATACATTTGCTTATGCAAACATTTCTCTTAGTGTTCTTGCTATACAGAAATCTGCAATGTCCATGAATACCACTTTTCAGCAGGATATTCTTTTTGCTGTTTGCATAAACTAATTTGTGCCTGTGAAATGGTGTTTGACAAGGTAAAAATTAGCCATTACTGCAGATCTGATAGATATTAATAGTTTCATCACCAATATTATCAAACTTCGTTGTGACTGTGACTTCTTACAGGTAAGGTGTACATGTCTGTGAAATTCGTTGATTTCTGGATTTCCAAATGTACTATCTTGAGAATTCCTTTAACTGGCAATTGACAGGCAAGTTAAGAGTGAAACCTCACACGCTTGGTTTTTTATATGATATGAACACTTTCGTAACGACAGAACGGTTATTTCATGCTTTTAATTTTGTTTTTTTCCTAATGGGGGAAACAGCGTACATTTGGTCCTTCGTGTTGACCTAGGAACCAGGGAATTCTTATTAGTTGTCAAATAGCAGGCAAGTAGCCAGGCTGCAGCGAGTAGCCTGTCATGTCTTCCTGCTACTATTTGGAGCTGAGGAACGCTAGTGTTAGTGGAACGAAGCTACGCCGTGTCGTGCCGAGCCGTCGTGTTTGAGGTGGGCCACAACTGACCAAAATTACATTTACTTTGTCGACAGACATTATCATGCATGCGAAAGAAATACTACTGCTATTATTGCTGCTGCTGCTACCACCACCACCACCACCACTACTACTACTACTACTACTACTACTACTACTACTACTACTACTACTACTACTACTACTACTACTACTACTACTACTACTACTACTACTACTACTACTATTACTACTACTGCTACTACTACTACTACTACTGCTGCTGCTGCTGCTGCTGCTGCTGTGCTGCTACTGTTACTACTATTACCACCACCACTATTACTACTTTTGTATATAATAACGACCTCCGTCCTCGTGGAATTGTGGTGAAAGCAGTCAGGATCTGTCTCTCACAGACACAGTTCATTGGCTCCTCTCTCGCCAATGACTGTAATCAACTACCATTTTATATAATTATCAATCAACTCTAATGAAGCCTAATGCAAAAGTTCATTTACCACACTTTCTACTAGTCTGCTCAGAATCGAGGTTTTGTATGTGTACTGATTAAGGGGATGAGGACCTGGTACCTCTCAGGCATAGGAGAGCTGATCTTGAATGATAGTCTACATCTCATCCATACCACAGTGCTGCCCTTTGGTTGTATTTTCTTTTCTGCCATCACCTCTGTTCAGAATCGAGGTTTTGTATGTGTATTGATTAAGGGGATGAGGACCTGGTACCTCTCAGGCATAGGAGAGTTGATCTTAAGAGTGAGAATGATGGTCTACATCTCATTCACACCACAATACTGCCCTTTGGTTGTGGTTTCTTTTCTGACATCACCTCTGCTAGACGAGTGTAGAATCTCTTTGCCCATGGACCCATCCCACCTGAAATCGTAAAGGTTATAAGAGTGAATGAGCCCTGGTCCACATTTGTATACGCTTTTCGTACATCCCCCCCCCCCTTTTTTTTTCTCCTTTCGGGAGTGGGACACCTCAACAGTTAAGTTATTGTAACAGGGAACCATTGGATGAAATATATATATATATATATATATATATATATATAATATATATATATATATATATATATATATATATATATATATATATATATATATAAACAGTTGTCCCCGTGTCTAGAAATCTCTTGCGCTGGCGTCCACTCGTGCTTCATCTGATGTGATGGAAGTGAGGTGCCTGAAGTTCTTCCCTCTTAGGGGGAGTAGTGTTGGCTCGATGGTCACATCCTTGCATACCTCCCGGAGCATTTGGGCAGTGAGATCCCTTATCTCGTCATGTCTCATGCAGATAAATCCACCCTGCTTGTATATCATCACATGGTTTGAATCAAAATGTGTACCACAGGAACATCTATTGGGCAGTCTATTCAATGGCCATCCATACTCCAGTGTAATGGCATTCGTGAATTCTCTTTTGTTTAGGTTGAATCACTTTGCTCTGATTGGTAGTGCTGCCAGCCAATTGAACGCCCTATCTTTCTTTTCATATGATTCGATAGCTGATCATTATGGTGCGAAGCTCCATCTGCTATCACTTCTCTGCCCTTTAATATGGTTCTCATTTCTCTGATTTCATTCATGTTGGCCTCTTTCTGTTGATCTTGTGGCACGATGTTGTTTGTCAGGAAGAACATGAATTTTAGGGTGTTTTATTATTTTATGATGACAAAGTTATGCAGGTTAGGGAAGCCTCGCCCTCCCATTCTTGATGGAAGTTCAGTTATTTTTCTTGTTCGTTTGGTGTCCGTCCGTTGGTGATGGTCGGGAATAACTCTTTTCTGATGGTTTCTTCAAGGGGATTTAGAAATTCGGTGATATTCGGTATCGTCCTTAAGATGTAATCCAACTTGTGTTTAACACCATGTATGAATGCGGCATATGCCGGCTGCAGTTTAGTCTTTGCAAAGTTGGCTAGTAGCCTAACTTCCGCTACCCATTCGTTAATTTTGTCTTTGACATATTGTTTTTTAAAGGATTCAAAACTAATCACTGCACCAAGATGTCTTTCTCCTAATTAGTTACCTTCACTTCACTATTGTTAAAGAGATTTTCGGCCTCCTCAAAGTAATCTGGTTTCACTATGAAGACAGAATTCTTTGCATTCGGTATATAACCCAAGTCCGAACCATGTGTCTGCACCAGATCCCACCACTTTCTTACATCCGCTATTTTCCCTGCCCCGTTAAGCCCTGGTGTCTTCATGTTGTACCCTCTTCTGCAGGTGCATAAGTTTAAGAGCCTACATAGCCATGGCCACCGGGTCTTCCTGCGTAATACTTTCCAATGGCTGGATGACGTCTACTTTCGTCTCTTTCTTCTCAATTCTGTTAGTGACGAATAGTTACTACTACTACTATTACTACTATTATTACTACTACTACTACTACTGCTGCTGCTGCCGCTACTACTTTTTATATTTGAAACGACCTCTATCCTCGTGGAACTGTGAGGTGAAAGCAGTCAGGATCTGTCTCCCACAGACACAGTTCATTGGTCCCTCTCTCGCAAATGAGTGTGGTCAACTACCCTTTTATATACAATTCTATTTATAATTTTAATGAAACCTAATAGAGAAGTTCATTTACCCTACTATCTATTACAGTCTGCTCAAAATCGAGGTTTTGTAAATGTGCTGATTTGGGCGGTGGGGGACCTGGTACCTCTTAGGCATAGGAGGGATGATCTAAGAGTGAAAATGACAGTCTATATCTCATCCACGAAACAATACTGCTTTTTGGTTGTTGTTTATTTTCTCCCATCACCTCTGCCAGACAAGTGAATGAGCCCTGGCCCACATTTTGTATACACTCTTCGTACATCCTGATTGTCTCATTTTCGTTTCGAGAGTGGGATGCCTTAATAATTAGGTTATTTTAACAGGGGCCGTCAGATCAAATATTTGCATGTCAAAGAAAGCCACTTGTCTCCGTGTCCAGAAACATCTTGCGCTGACATCCACTCGTGCTTCATCTGAGGTGTTGGACGTGTGGTGCCTGAATTTCTCCCTTCTTAGTGGGAGTAATTTTGGTTCGATGATTACATCCTTACATACCTTCCGAAGCATTTGGACAGTGAGATCCCTTATCTCGTCATGTCTCATGCAGATGAATCCACCCTGCTTACATATCATGACATGGTTTGGACTAAACTGTGCACCATAGGAACATGTTAAGCATCCTTTCCAATGGCTATCCATATCGTAAGGCAATGGCATCTGTGAATTATCTTTTGTTTAGGTTGAATCCCTTTGCCCTGATTGGTAGTGATGTCATCTAATTGGACGCCCCATCTTCCTGTGCCATTTCTATGTTTTCATTGGATTTGATAGCTGATCTAAAAGAGCGCGAAGCTCCTCCTTCTGCCTCTCTTCCCTTACTTTTGATATGTTTCTTCTGATTTCTTTCATTTCCTCCACGTCAGTCTCCTTCTTTTGATCTTGTGACACGATGTTGTTTGTTAGGGAGGACGTGAGTTTCAGGGAGTTTTGATGTTCTATATTGCCAAGGTTTAGCGGGTTTGAGATGCCTAATCATTCGTGGTGGAAGTTCAATAATTTTTTTCTTCTTCATTTGGTATCCGTCCGTTGGTGATGGCCGGATTCAACTCTTTTCTAATAGTTTCTTCAATAGGACTTAATAGTTCGATGATGTTCGGTACCGTCCTTAAAATGTAATTCCACTTATGTTTAACACCATAAATGAATGCAGCATATGCGGTTCAGTCTTTGCAAAGTTGGCTAGTAGCCTAACTTCCGCCACCCATTTGTTAACTTTGTTTTGATGTATTGCTTTTTAAATGATTCAGAGCCCATCACTCCACCGATACTACTACTACTACTACTACTTTTTTATACGACCTCCATCCTCGTGGAACTGTGTGGTGGAAGCTGCAGGATCTGTCTCCCTCAGACACAGTTCATTGGCCCCTCTCCCGCCAATAACTGTGGTCGACGACCCTTTTATTTATCTATTTATTTTTTTAATAATGCCTAATACAAAAGATCATTTATCCTACTGTCAACCACCGTCTGCTCAAAATCTAGGTTTTGTATATGTGCTGATTTGGGCGGTGGGGACCTGGTACCTCTCAGGCATAGGAGGGCTGATCTTAGGAGTGAGAATGGCAGTCTACATCTCATCCAAGAAACAATGCTGCTTTTTGGTTGTTGTTTCTTTTCAGCCATCACCTCAGCCAACCGAGCGTAGAATGCCTTTGCTCTTGGACCCATCCCACCTGAAGTCGTAAAGGTTATAGGAGTGAATGAGCCCTGGTCTACATGCTGTATGCGCTCTTCGTACATCCTGATCTTCTCATACTCGTTCCGGGAGTGGGATGCCTCAATGGTTAAGTTGCTGTAACAGGGGGCCATCGGATCAAATATTCGCATGCCAAAGAAAGCCAATTGTCCCCGTGTCCAGAGACCTCTTGCGCTAACATCCACTCTTGCTTCATCTGATGTGTCGGACGTGCGGTATCTGAAGTTCTACTACTACTACTACTACTACTACTATTACTACTACTACTACTACTACTACCACCACCACTACTGGAACTACTGGCGCCAATTGTCCTTCTTTGACATACAAATATTTGGTCCAATGGCTCCCTGTTACAGTGACCAAACTGTTGAGTCAGCCCATTCCCGAAATGAGAGTGAAAAGGTCAGGATATACGAGGACCGCGTACATAATGTGCACCAGGGCTCATCCATTCTGGTAACAATCACGACTCCAGGTAGGATGGGTCCAAGAGCAAAAGTTCGTCTGGTATAGGTGATGGCAGAAAAGAAACATCAGCTGAAGACAGGTATTGTGGCGTGGATGCGATGTAGACTATCATTCTCACTTGATCAGTTCTATGTCTTAACCCCCGAAATCAGCACAACTACAAAACTTCTGTTTTGAGCAGACAGTAGAGGAAAATAGGATGAATGAAAAAATGTACTAGGTTGAATGAAATAAAAGATAAAAGGGCTATCGACTACAGTCATTGGCGAGAGCGGGACCAATGAACTGTGTCTGTGGAAGACAGATCCTAACTGCTTTCACCACACAGTACTGCCACTACTTCTACTACTACTATTACTACTACTACTACTACTACTACTTTTTTTTTTATTTTTTTTTTTTTACATGACCTCCATCCTCGTGGAACTGTGTGGTGGGAGCAGCAGGATCTGTCTCCTTCAGACACAGTTCATTGGCCCCTCTCCCGCCAATAACTGTGGTCGACGACCCTTTCATTTATCTATTTATTTTTTATTAATAATGCCTAATACAAAAGATCATTTATCCTACTGTCAACCACCGTCTGCTCAAAATCTAGGTTTTGTATATGTGCTGATTTGGGCGGTGGGGACCTGGTACCTCTCAGGCATAGGAGGGCTGATCTTAGGAGTGAGAATGACAGTCTACATCTCATCCAAGAAACAATGCTGCTTTTTGGTTGTTGTTTCTTTTCAGCCATCACCTCAGCCAACCGAGAGTAGAATGCCTTTGCTCTTGGACCCATCTCACCTGAAGTCGTAAAGGTTATAGGAGTGAATGAGCCCTGGTCTACATGCTGTATACGCTCTTCGTACATCCTGATCTTCTCATACTCGTTCCGGGAGTGGGATGCCTCAATAGTTAGGTTGCTGTAACATGGGGCCATCGGATCAAATATTCGCATGTCGAAGAAAGCCAATTGTCCCCGTGTCCAGAAACCTCTTGCGCTAACATCCACTCTTGCTTCATCTGATGTGTTGGACGTGCGGTATCTGAAGTTCTCCCCTCCTAGTGGGAGTCATGTTGGTTCGATAGTCACATCCTTGCACACCTCCTGAAGCATTTGGGCAGTGAGATCTCTTACCTCATCGTGTCGCATGGAAATGAATCCACCCTGCTTGCATATCATCGCATGGTCTGGAGTAAATTGTACACCACAGGAGCATCTGTTAGGCAGCCCTCCCAATGGCCATCCATACCTCAGGGCAATGGCATCCGTGAATTCTCTTTTGTTTAAGGTGAATCCCTTTCCCCTGATTGGTAGTGCTGTCAGCCAATTGGACGCCCCAACTTCCTGCGCCATTGTTATCTTTCTTTTTATATAATTCGATAGCCGAGCTAGAAGTGCTTGAAGTTCCTCCTTCTGCCTCTCCTCCCTTCCCTTTGAAATGTTTCTTCTAATTTCTCTAATTTCCTCCATGATAGTCTCGTTCCGTTGATCTTGTGACACGATGTTGTTTGTCAATAAGGACGTGAGTTTCATGGAGTTGTGGTGTTCTGTGTCGGCAAGGTTTAGCGGGTTGGAGATGCCTAGCCCTCCCATTCTAGGTGGAATTTCCATAAGTTTTCTTTCCTCTTCGTTTATTGTCCGTCCGTTGGTGATGGCCGGTATCAGCTCGTTTCTGATGGTTTCTTCAAGGGGTCTTAGTAGGTCGGTGATGTTCGGTTCCGTCCTTAATATGTAGTTCCACTTATGTTTCACACCATATATGGATGCGGCATATACCGCCTGCGGTTCGGTCTTTGCAAAGTTGGCTAGAAGCCTAACTTCCGCCACCCATTCGTTAACTTTCTTTTCAACATATTGCTTTTTAAAGGATTCTGAGCCGATCACTGCACCGAGATGTCTTTCCCCCTCTTTTGTTACCTTCACTTCACTGTTCTCAAAGAGGACTATGGAATTGTTAAAGTACTCTGGCTTCACTATGAGGACAGATTTCTTTGCATTCGGAATGTAACCCAAGCCCGGGCCGTGTGCCAACACCAGATCCCACCACTTTTTTAAGTCAGCTACTTTTCCTGCCCCCGTGAGATCATCTGCATATGCTACCTGTTTGACCCTGGTGTCCTCATATTGTATCTTCTGCTGCAGGTGCATAAGACCGAGCGCGTACATTGCCATGGCCACCGGGTCTCCCTGAGTGGTGCCTTCCGCGGATTTGATGATCTCCACTTTCGTTTCTTTCTTCTCAGCCCTGTTGGTGACAAATAGGTTTGCAGGTTCTCTGTATGTGTTCTCCACATACCTGGCCAATACTGGGCATTTAATTTTGATGTTGTGTATCCTACTACTACTACTACTGCTGCTGCTAATGCTACCACTACTACTACCACTACCACTACTACTGAGTTACAGAGTTACAGAGTTACTACTGAGTTACAGAGTTACTACTGAGTTACAGAGTCCACCCATCCCTCCTTCTCTTGCAGCACACCAATCTTTCTTGAGTTTTTTTTTTTTTTTTTCCTCAACCGACGCCTGGTGGGGTAATATCTGTCAGCTAGCGGGCCTCGTCTCAACGATTTTTTCCATTCCTCTCTATTGTGATATCTTTCTTCTACTTCCACAATTTGCAGATATTCACCTCTTCTTTCAAGCACTTCCCCTACACCGTCAATCCATCTTTTTCTGGGTCTACTAATTGGTCTTCTCGTGTTATGTTTTCATGTCAGTGCTTGACTTGGCAGTCTCTCTTGGTCCATGCTCATTACATGTCCGTACCACCTAAGTCTATTTGTTTCTATGATTTCTATAACGTCTGTTATTCCAAATTTCTCCCTGATTTGCGTATTTCTGATTCTGTCCATTTTTATCACCCCTTTTATATTTCTAAGCACTTTCATCTCCGCTGCTCCTATTTTTGACTTCGTTTCAGTTGTAAATGACCATGCTTCTGATCCATATATTAGAATTGGTCGGAGTATTGTATTATGCATAATGATTTATTATTTAACCGGTATATTTTTGCCCTTAGTAAGTGGGTATAGTGCACCCAGGTTTTGGTTAAATATGTTGAGTCTGTTAATAGTTTCAATCTATTGTCTGTTCTCCTCATCCATCTTGACTCCCAAATAGTTAAAATTTGTGACCTGCCTCAGCCTTTCATTTCAAATACTTATATTTAGTTGTTTACTTTCTCTGTTGATGTTCATTACATCTGATTTAGTGACATTAATTTTCATCCCCTTTTCGGTCATCACTATATCTTATCTATTGCTTTGTGCAGCTCACATTTAGTGTTACATATTATTGCAATATCATCCGCGTAAGCGGAAGTATGTCTGTCATTGTTTTCATTAATTTCTTTTATATATCTATCCATAAATACTATGAATAATAGTGGTGATATAACCCCACCTTGTCTTACTCCTGTCTTGACTGCAAACCAATCTGTATCTTGATCTCTAAACTTAACCTTACTCTTACATTTATCATATATAATTTTTATTGTCCTGATTATATTTCTGGAGATTCCATATTCACTATGCTGAAGTGCATCCCATAATTTCCTTCCTTGGTACACAATCGAATGTTTTTTTCCATATCAATAAACACTGCGTTTTTCTCCAAATCCCATTCCCAACTCTTTTCTAAAATAATCTTTGCTGTGAAAATAATATCTATTGTGCTTCTACCAGGCCTGAATCCATATTGTCACTCTGCCAGTTTGTCCTCTACAACACTTCTTAACCTTCTTTATAATATTCTTTCATAAAAGTTTCCCATATGCGACAACAGCGATATACCTCTGTAGTTAGGGCATGTTACCTCGTCTCTTTTTATAGATGGGACAAATTATTGCCTTACTCCAATCATCAGGTATTTTACCCTGTCTCCATGCTGAGTTGACCACTCTCGTCATCCACCCAACTCCCACTTCTTCTGTTGCCTTAAAAAATTCAACTGGTATTTCGTCTTCTCCAGGGGCTTTGCCATTTTTCATCTTCTTAATTGCATATTCCACTTCACGTTTGATGAAACATCTTTACTGGTCTACTGTAACAATATTGCTGACCTGATTGAATTACTTGGTCTAAAGTATGATGCTATGAAATGGAGACTTTTCATGGACTCATCTAACAGAAGTCTCAATGCAGTTCTTCTGAATAACGGAAATAAGTTTTCATCGATCCCTGTTGGGCATTCAGTCGAAATGAAAGAATCCCACAAAAGCATGGAACGTCTGTTGTCTGCTCTGAACTACCAGGAACATAAATGGTTGATCTGTGGAGATCTTAAAGTTGTTGGACTCATCCTAGGACTTCAAGGTGGTTACACAAAGTATCCATGCTTTCTGTGCTTATGGGATAGCCGTGCTGATGACCAGCATTATGTCAGACAAGAGTGGCCATCAAGACAAGGATTAAAACCTGGGTCACACAACGTTCTGTCCCACCCTCTGGTTGAACCGAGCAAGATATTGCTTCCACCCCTCCACATCAAACTCGGTCTCATGAAGAACTTTGTAAAGGCATTGGACAGGGAAGGTAGAGGATTTGCTTCCCTCCACAAAAAGTTTCAACGAAAAAGCATGGAGAAACTTAAGGCAGTTATATTTGATGGTCTTCAAATAAGGGAACTCATCAAGGACACTAGTTTTGATGATGCACTGAATCCTGCTGAACCCTCTGCCTGCTTGTCCCTTAAGTCAGTCATTGCAAACTTCCTTGGCAACCACAGAAGTTCCCATTATCAGAACGTGGTTGATGAGTTAATGGAGAATTTCCGCCAACTTGGTGCGCGTATGTCAGTGAAAATGCACTTCCTCCTGCCGCATCTGGACTATTTTCCAGAGAATTGTGGAGACTTCAGTGAAGAACAGGGTGAGCGTTTTCACAAAGATATCAGTGTTATGAAGGAACGCTATCAAGGCCGATGGGATGTCAACTCTGGTCGACTACTGCTGGTGCCTGAAGAGGGATGTGGAGTCTGCTCAGCACAAGTGGAAGTTCCTGAAGAGACCATTCATCCATGAGTAGTTTCCTTAGTTCATTATACTCTTGCTATCTATTCAAAATATTTTGTAAGCCTTCTGTGAATAAATCAGTCTAATATTTTCAATATTGTGTTTTACTCACCTACAAATAGATCGGAATTTAGGATATTTTTAGTGTGTTAATGTTTCATTAACTTGATCTGATTGAGTAAAATGAACATTATTTTTGGATTCAGTGCAAAAAACTGGCCTAAAATCAGGTATTATTTGTTAGACCTTGAAAACATTTGTTAGACCTTAAAAACAGCGCAGGCCAGTGTTTTCAGTACCGTGTCCTTAGTCTTCCTGGTCGTTAGCCGTTTTGTCCATCCAATCCGAGACTCGCTTTGGGTATCTTAATCATATACTTTAAAGATCTGGTGCTCACTAGGCCTATCCCAGATTTTCAGGAACACTAATTAGTAACTTCCAGGAGTCTATGGCCCTCCAAAAGGATTACAGGATCTCCTGGACAGACTCCGGGCAGGCTCCTAGTTGCGCAAGCGGTTGAACTTCAACAGGGTTACGTGTCCCCTTGTGCTAGTGCAGTATTTCCCAACTTTTTTTTTCCAAGCGAACCGCGAACCCTCTAATCTATTTGTATATGTGTTAATACATGTGACTAGTTGTTGACTGTAAAAAGCAGGGGACAAGCACAATAATTATATGTGTAATAAAGGTAATGTGCGAGTAAGGTTATAAAAGAGAAAGTTAACATCAGTGAATTTTGTTATAGCAATATGAATTTGGAAATTTTATATTAATCAAAACAACCACTCCTTGAATAATATTATGTCAAATTCCAGAAAGACTAAAAGTAGTATTTTTTTTTCTGTGTAATAATTAAGTGATTTCAATGGGAGCTTTGGACCTGTATCATGCTGCTAAGTTTCTCTATTCGTGGTTCAGTTTTGGAAAGTGCTACTCTCAAATAATGTTCCGGTTGCAACCGATTTCTATGTTTCGCTTTGATGGCTGTCAGAGTTGTACATCCTGATTCACAAAAATAGGTTGTAGCAAAAGGCAACAACACTTTCACAGCCTCACATCCAAGCACTGGTTTCTCTTTCTTCATAGCAGTCCAGAACACACCTAGTGTTTGGCGCTGAAAGTTGGAATGAAAAGTTTCGTTAAGCTGTACCTCGATGAGCTCCTCTTGCAGATTGTGGATACAAGACTCTTCTACTGAAAGGTCATCTGTGTGGACATCGAAAGGTCTGCGCACTCATTTGTACTTCTCATGCAGCTCTACATCCGGAATATACTTGTCAAACTCTTCACTCAATTTCTCAAGGTGCCCAAAAATGACATTTTGTACGTCCAGAAGTAAGGCGTCCTCTTCATCTTCCAGAAAAAGGCTCAATAGTGGAGAGGACGCAGTTTTTCCCCGTTCGATCTTTCCCTTCCACCTCCTCATCTTTGCCTTGAAAGCCTTGAGTTTTTCTGACACAGAGATAAGATTTTCATCTTTTCGTTGTATGGACATATTCAGCATATTCAACTCTAAAATATTTGACAGATATTCCAGTTTAAGCAACCACCCTAGTTCTGAAAGCTTTGATGCCAGTGCATATTTCTTCTCGCTCGATTTCAACTTCTGTACGCATATCAAACACCCTCTTGAGCACTTTCCCTCGGGACAGCCACCTGACAGATGAGTAATAAAGCAGGTGTTCATATTCTGACTGCATATCAGAGCACATCTGACTGAATAGCCTTGAATTCAGGGCTAATGATTTAATAAAATTCACTATTTGAATCACATCTTCCATAACAGTGTTAAGCTCAATTGACATTTTTCGAGAGGCAAGGTTTTCCCGGTGGAGCAGACAATGGGTCACTATCACTGTGGGGTTGACCTGTTTTACCCTAGCAGTGAAACCCTGGCGTGCCCCTAGCATTGCAGGTGCTCCATCCGAGTACACACTGAAGCACTGATCCCATCTAAGTCCTTCTTCTTTGATGAAACTGTCAACCAATTTGAACAGGTCTTCACCCGTTGTTGTCGTCTCCATTCGTTTACAGAACAGGAAGTCCTCTTCAATGTCACTCTTTCCTTGGTACCGCACATATACCAAGAGCTGAGCATTGTCACTGACGTCGGTTGATTCATCCAACTGTAAGCTGAATTTCCCGCTCTCCTTGATGGCAGCCACTACTTGTTCTTTTATGTCTCCTGACCTCTCTTGAATTCGTTGGTTGATTGTATTATCCGACAATGTTGTTAAAATTTCCCACCGCAGTATCTACGATAATGGTGCGAACTATATCAAGGGCTTCTGGCTTTACCAACCTTTCTCCAATTGTGTGGGACTGACTGCATGTACTTGGCAATTATTTTTGCAACAAGATAAGATGCAATTGTTGTTTGTTGAACAGAGCACACTACTATGTGCATAGTGTTATCTAACCGCTGACGCTTCAGTTGTTCTTTCCTCCTGAGACACTCACAGTCCTTCCCAGCCAGAGTTGGATGTTTTCCCTAAGATGGCGCTTGAGCTTACAGTATTTTCTTTAAGCGACTCGTGGCTGAGCATTTCCCCACATAAGATACATTGAGGTTTTTCGATCCCATGATCGATGAAACACGTAAATCCAGTGCCAAGGATGTCTTCCTAGACATCATCGAAGAATCTGAAATAAAAATTATAATTGATCAATTATGAATCTAACAAAAGATGTTTGGTAAAGTGTGCCAAAAAGAAAGCGAGACTTAAAAAACTATTGTCCTTGCATTTGAAAGAGCAATTTTGATTTTTGTGCCTACTTCTATTGATAATCATGATGTTTTTGTTCTCAACCAAGTGAGAAAAAGTATTTAATAACAACTACATATTTCAATGGAATACATAAGGTACTAAACACAAATGATAGATTCTACATTTATAATGAGACTGTAACTCCTCAAATGAAAAATCACCAGAACTTCAATGAAAAGGCGATCAAAGTAGACACTTTCATCGATTTTGGTAGCATTTCGCGATTTTTTTTTTTTTCTAAAAGAGAAACATAATATGTCATCTTCATGTCAGATTGGTTGGTTGTGGTTACTTCATACAGCACAAGTGCTCAAATGCAGAGTGAATTGATACAATAATTTAATAAATACAAGGAATACTCACAGAAAGATACCAACATAACGATATACACTCACAACAGAACAAGACTGTTAACTGATGAATGAATAATGAAATGAAACCAGTTGAAAGATCCCTGTTAATGCAAGTGCAAATTAACATATCGTCATTGGTTCATTTTGAATAAAGTTATTTTCATGTTTGTATGTCTGTGTGCAAGTTAGTGTCATTGGTATGAATGAGTAACGTATCCAAAGCGCTCTTACAAGACGCCCAATTTTGAGACGGCACTGCATGTACCGGTGTACGAGTATTATCATATTTACATGCGGAATCCAACATGCGCAACTAGTATCTGTACTTGTCTGCGTTGCGTATGGGTTTTTATCGCGTGAGCATGGTTATTGCATTGAATTCATATAATTTTGTAAAAAAAAAAAAAAAAAAAAAAAAAAAAAAAAAAAAACATACTAGATGTTTTCGCAACACCAGGGAAAACGCTTGGCGACCCTAGGATTGGGAAATAGTGTGCTAGTAGGTCCAAGCTTCAGCACCACAACCCTCAACTTTCTTGGGTAAAAGCTTAAAATATTTGACACACATGGCCTTTCAAATCTAAATCCAAACTAACTGTTTGCTAAAATGTTCAGGTATTCAAGATATTTGGTCAATCGAACTTTCACAATCCTTTCACATAACTTCACTATTGTTCTAGTTAATGATATTGGCTTGTCGTTGAGTAGTACCTCCTTACTTCTACCTTAGCCTTTTTTCCAGTCCTATGGCACTCTTCCTTCTGGAACATTCATTAAGACTGTGAATCTTACCTGCCAGTTATTCCCTATATTGTTTAACCCGTGGATGCACGGTGGGGTCAAACTGACCCCAAGTGAATTTCAAACTTAAAATACTTTAGTTTCAATTGATATATTTGAACATGGCTTTGTGACTTTTCCCAAATAATTGAAAGTTATGTTCTAGGTTCAATAATTTTCAAAAATAAATCATAGTAGTCTCCAATTTAATAGTTACACTATTCCTGCACAGCTGGGGTCAAAATGACCCCATCTCAATGTAACGTTAAATTGAATCTGCATAAATCACCCTCTATATTACAGTTATCAAATGAAATATGTACTATTTTTACAGGCATTTTACAGTGAATATAATATGTAAAAGTGAAAACTTTTAACTTATAGCTGAGGAAATTCTTCATTCAGAAAGAACTGTCAGATAGTGTCAAACACGCAACAAATGTGAACAAGTTCAAAGAAGTTTTCACACAATGTTCTGCCCTCGCTGTCATAGAAATTACACCATCAGTTGAGCACGGGTGCTGGTTACAGGAACAACACTCTCTGCAATGGCTTGTAGGAAATCACTGAGTAATGAACGTATTTCAGAAATACTTCTCCAAAGCGATGTAGATGAAGATACAGATGACATAAGTGACAAAGAGTTTATACCTCAAGTTGGTGACGGCTCTAGTGATTGTTCTGATGCTGACGAGGATATTTCTGAAGATGTAACAGCATCAAGTGTTGCTGTCGACACTAGATACCTACAGTCTCCTTCTGGCGATTGTTGGTTCTTCAATGAGCCTTCCTCACAAGGTAGAATGAAGAGTTTGAACATATTGACTTCACAGTCCGGTGTTACAGTATACGCAACAAATCTAATAACAGAAGACCCGTGTACTGCATTTGATTTACTTTTTGACAGAGATATGATGGGGACCATTCTGATTGAAACTAATAAACAAGGGCAGCGGATTTGTCAAGATTGGAAACTCATCACAGAAAATGAACTCCATGCTTATGTTGGTCTCTACATTCTTCATGGCGTCTATCGCAGTAAAAACCAAGTTGTAAGGCAATTATGGAGCCCCAAATTTGGCCCTCCAATATTTTCAAGGACAATGTCAGTGAAAAAATTCAAGGACATACGACGAGTGTTGCGATTTGATGATCCTACAACTCGTAATAGCAGGTTAACAAGAGACAAACTCGCTGCTGTTCATTTATTGTTTGATGGATTCGTTCAGAACTCAACGTTGTTACGCACATACTGAGTGTGTTACTGTTGACGAGCGACTCTATCCGTACAGGGGACGTTGTAGATTTATACAATACATGCCTTCAAAGCCTGCAAAGTATGGATTGAAATTTTGGTTTGACTTGTTACAACGCTTATATTTTGTACTGTGGTGTATTTCCTATCATAAAAATCAAATCCACAGGAGAAGGTTGTTTTTTCCGACCTTGGTATTGCATTGAGTCGAAGTTATAGAGAAAAGAGATCTTCGGCCACGTCTTCATTCTTCTCACAGAATCAGAAAGCAACATTTAGCCAGAGTAGAAAGCGTTCGAGATGTGAATTATGCCCAAGAGCTGATGACAAGAAGACGAGTACAAAATGTGGACAGTGTAAGCAGTTCATATGCCCAAATCATATGGTCATTTCCTGTAACATGTGTGCTAATGAGGTGTCATAAACTATTGTTTTTTTCTGGTTCACTAGTTCTAACTTTATTTTGATGTGATATTAGAGGAAATATTTTCTTTCACTATCTATAGTGTTTACCTTCAAGCGCATATATTTGTACATTGGTTCATAACATATTATTTGTTTTGCTTTTATGGTATCAAGAAGCTTGTGATGTTTCTCTTTATATTCCGGATGTTAAATATATATGTTGATTCCTGTTCACTATAGTTCTAACTTTATTTTGATGTGATATTAGAGGAAATATTTTATTTCACTATCTATTGAGTTTATTTTGAAGCACGTATATTTGTACATTGGTTCATTATATATTATTTGTTTTGCCTTTATGGTATCAAGAAATGATGTTTCTCTTTATATACCGGGTATCAAATATATATATTAACACTAGAAATATTTCATTTGCCTTTAATATGCTAAAATACTTTTAAAAAAGAGGTTGGGGTCAAATTGACCCCACAGTGCATATTTGCTTGAAAAAAAATCGTGCATCCACGGGTTAAGTATCCAGTTTGAGATCTCGTCAGTTCCTGATGCTTTTCGTACACCCAATGATGCCAAAAGATTAAGCACTTCCTTCACTAAACCTGAATATTTGACCACTTATCCTTCCTCTAAAAAAACTGCTGAAGCCTCCTTAAGAATCTTTCCACCAACTATGAGCTTGGTGATTTCTTCCTTGTGTCTCAGTTTATCATTGATAATCCTGTCAAATAGTTTCGGCTCATCTCTGAATTTTTCTACACCTCTATCAATATTCCTTTCCTCCTCCATGTGGTTTCTTGTATAGCGATTTCTAGCTTTTTTAAACTTCTTTTATTCTATTCTTTGTTTTCTATCTCCATTTTCCCAACCTTTTGTTGAACCAGCCTTTATTCTGTTTCTTCTCTCTACTAATCTATGACATATTTGTTCCCTCCCATGGTGTAAAAAAAAAATGTCGTATTTCCTTGTAGTTCCAGTGGTAGACTACCTATGAATTCTTCCCAGTCTGGTTCATCAAAAATATCTTCAACTCTAAAAATTCTACCTTCCTAAAAATGAGTCTGCTTTGCCTGTGTAATTCATTCCTTGGCCCTATTTCCTCATCAGCCAGCTGACATTCACCTGTTACAGTTCACTTTCTTACAGTATTGAACAGAGTTATCAAGAAATATCGTTGCGTTGGAAGTCCTGGTTGCAGCCCTTGAGTCACTGCACAGGGAGGCGAAACCGCTTGTACTTCAGGTCTCCTGGACCGAGACCAAGACCAAGGTCCAGGAGTTTGGGGGCTTACTGGATGGCACAATTTAGTCTGTCAATCTATGTGACGAGGACATTGAGATATTTAAAAGATTTACATACCTTGGTAATGTACTGTATAGCAGTAGTGGGTCATGTCAGGAAGTACTTTGAAGGCTAGGCATTGCCCATTGTGTTATGGACTCACTCAACCAGAATGTATTACGTCTTCGATATCTACTGTATGCAGGAGGATTCGAATCTTCAAGTCACTTGTGCTTCCTGTCATGCTATACGGCTGTGAGACATGGGCATTGAACGCAGCTTTAATAAAGCTTCTTGATGTCTTTGGTACTAAGTGCCTTTAGAGAATCATGGGGTATCGCTGGAATGACTTCGTATCAAACCAGGGACTGAATTGCGAGACTCAGCCTAGGCCAGTTACCAGCATAATTCGTGAACGTCAATTCCGGCTATATGGGCATGTGGCACGTTTTCCTGATACTGATCCTACTCACAGGGTTGGCTTCTCAAGAGACAATACTCGATGGAGGAGACGAAGGGGACGCCTACAGAATTCATGGCTGGAGAAGGTTGATTAAACTTGTCGAGAGTTGTTTGGAATGGAAAGGGTAGCTGCATGAGAGCTTGTTCAAAGAGACCGTGGGAACTGGCCCCGGCGTATGAGTGAGCAGTAAGCTCCTTGTCGTATGCCCCAAATTGATGATGATAATGATGGTGACTTTTTCCTATAGGGTAAAGGTATTTTAAAGAGGTAATAATGTCCGAAGGGAGAATTTGTGAGTCACTTTTGTATATTTATAGAGGGTGACAGGTGTTTTATGTAAAGTGACTTCGACCTGGGCTATGCCTACAGCAATATTAGGACGGGCACCCTCAAACCCATCGCCAGTTAAATCCTAACCCGACGTACCATTTAACCAGACAACTTAATAAAATTTGATAATCCTGTGTCCTTTTCAGGTACAGCCTCTCCTCTCCCGTGAGTTTCTGTAGATACAGAAGAATACTTCAGCCCCCAAAGAAACCAATATTACTTTATTAGTTTCTGACTCCTTATTTACGAACATTAGTGTGGATAGGACCATTGAACTCATCATCCAGAGAGTCTATCACATCGACTTGAACTTCATCTTGGACATTCCTGAAAATACTCTACACCAAAGAAGTTCTATCTAGAAGCCCAAGGAGACAAATGTTTGCTAGCCAAAACAAAAATATTCAGCTAACCACCTAACTCGAAAGAGTTAATATAGTTTATATTCCATCATTTCTTTTTACCATGTAGTTGTGTCTGACGTGATAATTGTTTTCTCCTATTTTTCTTCATGTTTTTAACTGAAATTCAACAATTGAGTCACGGTGGGGGAAGTTAGTTATGCCAGGGCTATGGCATAACACACACCATGCATGTGTCGCAGTTGCGAACCTGCTTTGACATTTGTTGACAAGGTAGCACGTTGTTAGTTTTGAAATGTTGCTAAACTATGTTATGCTGAGACCTGATTTTGAGCGTAAAAGTGAGGGTACACCGCCTCTCCCAAGAAAAAAAGTAGGGCACACCGTTCCCTTTGAAAATATAATGCCATGGTACTGTTACATAAGGTTACTGGACTAGTGACATTGGGAGTAATTGACAATCGGTGTGCCTTGGTGCTTTATTGGTGGATCCTTGTGCAGTGGCCTAGTACTGAAATGGTGCAGCCTCCCCTACGTGGGGGTGGGGGACCGGCGCGAAGGCCTAGCAACGTGCGTACGGAAGTATGACCCAATTGTCCGGGTGTGATACAATGTGTGCACTGGATGACAGAGTCGGCTGAGTGGCTTGCCCGCTCGGGGCAGGCGGTGTATATACCCAGGACCGATCTGACACCTTGACCAGTCGCGACCTCATTGGGATGACCCATCCTAACCTTCGAGCGGCGAGTCAGGTCAGACTATCACCTAACTCCGTGTGTATCAACTTGCACATTACCCTTCTTCCCCTGCGAAGCGTGGGGAGGCGACCTGGTACAGGCGACGGCGGAGACGTCGAATGCAGTGACATCGGCAGCGGCGACGTCGGAAGCGGTTGACGTCAGCAATGACGACATCAGAAGCGGGGCGGCCGTGAGCGACGACAGTGGAGGCAAGAACCCCCTGGGGGCGCCGCAGACAGCAATGATGGAAGCGGTGACATCCCCGGCGTAGCGATCATCGATCTACGTCAGTCGTGACGTCGACCTGGGGCGCTCGTGACATCAATCTCGTTGATCGTGACGTCGAGCTAAGGCGGCGATCGTGACATCGGTCAGTGTTGATCGTGACGTTCAACTACGGTGACGGCGATCGTGACGTCGATACAGGGTCGGAATCACGAAGCTTGTCGATGGTCCAGGGTCGACTGGGTGCTCGCGTCAAAACTCCCAGGGGTCACCATTGTAACATAAGGTTACTGGACTGGTGACGTAGGGAGTAATTGACACTCGGTGTGGCTTGGTGCTTTATTGGTGGATCCTTGTACAATGGCCTAAAACTGAAATGGCTTACCCCCAACGGGTGTGAGGGGGGGGGGGCGGCGTGAAGGCCTAGCAACGTGCGTACGGAAGTATGGCCCAACTACCCGGGTGTGATACAGTGTGTGCACTGGATGATAGAGTCGGCTGAGTGCTTGCCCGCTCGGGGCAGGCGGTATATATACTCAGGACCGATCTGACACCTTGACCAGACACGCCCTCATTAGGTTGACCCATCCTAACCTTCGAGCGGCGAGTCAGGTCAGACTATCATCCAACTCCTTGTGCATGAACTCGCACCTACCATACCGGTGCATGTGTACACCACAGTACCAACCACGTCCCCTTCTGTTGTACATTTGATTCCATATGTACTACTTTATTCAATACTTGAAAATTCATTCCAAGTGTAAGAGGCCGGTAGATAAAGGTAGACATTTAAGGTAGATCAGAGTAGATCGAGAGGTAGATGGAGAACGAATGCTAATCCAGGGTCAGTTGTTATGAATACTTATGATAACAACGGCCGGACGGCCGACAGGCCAAGGATAGCTGAGTCAGACTCGCGCCTTGTATATATTTAAAAGTGCTGAGTGTAGGTTGAATGCGGAGTGTCGCCTGGTGTATTATTGTTTTGACTATTGGAACTGTGAGCGGACAAGCCATTTTTGTTACGACATAATGCTTACATTGTGACATAGTTTAGAAGAGTATAACAGCCTCTCCAATTGAAGAAAAAGGTGAAGGAGGAGAAAAATCATTGGTGCAGAAAGGAGAAGACACGCCCTTAAGGTGTGGCACTTGTTTGAGGAGTAAAAGACTATTGGATGAATGAAAGAGTGATGTCAGAACGAAGGTGGCTTGACGTGATGTAGAGAATTCCGGTAGGGATTCTCGAGGTGTACTCATTTAGACCAACAAGCATCAGAACGAATACACCTATTTTATTCACCCCCAAGAAGACCAAGGCATGGGGCCTTAGAACAAATTCTAGAGAGAATAGAAACGCTCTGAGAGGAGACGACGGACGCTGGGGGTGACACCAAGTTATCATCATTATCGTAGATCATTGATTGAAAGCGAGGGGGGGGGGCGGACGTCACGATAAGATAGCTGTGTTTTAGAGTTGTCCGTTAAATAACTACCTCATTCTCATTACTGATTTTGCTTCAGTTTATATGTATATATACATACATACATGCATACAGTACATATACCAAAGGCTTTTTCCCCTTTACGAGGGAGGTAGCCAAAAGACAAAGGCACAGAAACTACCCCAACCAATTCCATCCCCTACATACTCCACTCCCCTCTACCCTCTTCCCTCCCTCTTATATTGGCATCTCCTGGATGATGGGTCATCCCTGCATCTTGTCCACTGCCCTGGGTCAGAAGCAGTGTCGCAAGACACAGCACATCCACAGCAAAGCAGCTTCATTAAATCGGCGACCCCCCCTCTCCGTCCCCTCATGCAGAAAAGGAGAAGACGGGGAGAAATCCCTTTGGGCTGCGTCAATTTATTTCTCATACATACTCCCTCACCCCCAATCCCCCACCCACTCTCCTTCATGTATCACAACATCATCCATACAAACCCTTCTCCATTCACCCCTATCTTCTGTCCTCTCCCGTCCTTCTCCAACAGATATTCCCCTCTTTCCCAATGTCCTTTTTACCCCATCCATCCATCTCATCCTAGGACGTCCCCTCATGTTCGCTCCTTCCACCTTTGCATTCCACACCTCATTTACTAATCTTTCTTCACTCATTCTTTCCATGTGTCCAAACCATTCCAATAATCTTTCATCAACCCTATCTCCCAACTCCCTTTCCACCCCTGTTCTCCTCCTCACCTCCTCATTCCTCACTATATCTAGCCTAGTTACTCCTATCATACTTCTCAGGCACCTCATATAAAACACATTCAAACTCTTTCTCTCTTCCTCTCTTATGTTCCATGTTTCTGCCCCATACAGTACTGTCGGCACAATCACTCCTTCTTACAATCTCCTCTTAGCATCCTCCAGTCTCTCTCCCTTAATAGTCACTTCCAATCTACTGCCACTCTCTCCCCTTGTACATCTCATCATCTTTCTTTTACCCACATTTATCTTCATCTTCCTTCTTTCACACACCTTCCCAAACTCTGTCACTAACTTCCTCAATCCCTCCTCTGATCCTGCTACAAGCGCACTGTCGTCCGCAAACAACAGCTAGCTTATCTACCACTTTTCTTCATTTTCTTTAACCATCTCCAATCCCCGACCCAATACCCTTGCATTTGCTTCTCGCACCACCCCATCCATGTATAAATTGAACAGCCAGGGTGACATAACACATCCCTGACGAAGTCCCACCTTTACCTCAAACCACTCACTCTCTCCATTTCTAATTCTAACACAAGCTCTACTACTCTCGTAAAAACTCTTGACTGCTCTTAACAGCTTTCCTCCCATCCCGTATATCTGCAAAACCTCCCATAGTGCCTTCCTGTCTACCTTGTTATAAGCCTTTTTCAGATCCATAAAAGCCCAAAAAATATCCTTATCTTTTCCTATAGCTTTCTCACATATCTGTCTTACCACAAAGATCTGATCTACACAACCCCTACCTGTCCTAAACCCACACTGTCCCTCACCAATTACTCCCTCTCTTCCTCTCCTAATCCACTTAATCAAGACCCTCCCATAAGCCCTCCCAACTGCACTTAAGAAGCTAATCCCTCTGAACCTACTACACTCACACTTGTCCCCTTTTCCCTTGTAAAGTGGAACTATACAGGCACTCCTCCAGTCCTCCGGCACTCTACCCTCTCTTAAACAAACACTAAATAACCTCACCAGCCAGTCCACCATAACTGTACCTTCTTTTTTCAGACATTCTGCATGGCATCCATCCAACCCAGGTGCCTTACCTGCTCTCATCATCTTAATAACTGCCTTCACATCGTCTTTCCTTATTTCTCCTCCATTTTCCTCACTCATCACTCTCATTTTCTTAGCGCTTCCCACTGTAACTGCCTTTCCTTCCCTATCCTCCTTCACATTTAGCAACTCCCTAAAATACTCTGCCCACCTTCCTCTCACTGCCTTCTCTTCCATTATCATCTCTCCATCTGCACCTTTTACCTTTTCTTCTCTACTTGCTTCGTCTCCTCTTCCTCTTTTAATTTCTTCCAAAATAATTTTTTTTTATTTTCAAAATTTTCTGTCATACTCTTACCCCATTTCACATCTGCTCTCCTCTTTGCCTCCTTTATCTTATGCTTTACTGCTCTTCTCTTTACTTTGTATCTTTCATACGATTCCCTCGTCCTAATTTGTAACCAATCTATGAAAGCCTGCTTCTTCGCTTCCTCATCCCACCACTCACTACCCTTCCTTCTATTTCCTCCCATCCTCCTTGTTCCACACACCACCTTTACACATCTTATGACTCCCTCCTTGAACCATCCCCATTCCTCCTCCACTCCTAGTTCTACTCTATCTTTCACTCCTTCCCACTCCTCTCTTAGCTTCTTCTTGTATTCCTTCTCTTTTCTATCTCATTTAAGCAGTTCATTCTAAGTACCTCCCTACCTTCTGCCCTTTCCTCTTTCTCCACCTATTCTCCACTCTCAACTTACCTTTCACCAAAAAATGATCTGATATTCCTCCATTTTCTTCCCTTAGAACATGTACATCCTTAACTCTTCCTACTATACTCCTGGTTAACACTATATAGTCCATTAACGCTCTATATGCCACCCTTCCATCCACCACCCTCTCCCATGTGTACTTATGCTTCACTTTCTTCCTAAATATAGTTTCACCATTACTCTTGCCATTCGTTTAGATTTTTATAGTATGAAATTGCCATCGTCTCCCTTTCACATCTAGCATGAATGGGCGGAATTATATGGTTTTCCCCGAATAAATTTAGATCACATTGACTAAATAGTGATATTTACTACATGTGACAAAATACTGTACACCACAAGACAATTCATTCGTATTTCTATTCATTTGCAGTCCGAAACGCAGTAATGGCGACCATCACCGAACTACCCTTATCAGACGAAGAGGAGGAGGATGCGGAGGAAAAGAGGAAGGAGACGCCTGGTCGGGAATGGGAGGAAGACATGGACCCATACAGTAAGATGATCCACGACTTCATGGTGTCGAGCTTGAAGGACCAGGAGGCCAAGAAAAACCACCCAAAGGAGGCAGGCGTGATGCACCAGTTCATGCAGCCTCCCTCTATCTTCCCCACGGGCATCCAAAGTCCTTCTATGTGGCAGCAGCAACAACAACAAATACATCAACAGCAAGATGAGGGAGTGGCGAAGGAGTACAAGGTGGCCACATTTGAGGGTGCTGTATCCTTCAAGGAGGTGTACGACGCCGTATGCGACCGCATCAGGACCACCGGTTTGCTGGAAAATGTAATGAGCGACTTCCAGGTATGAGTGTGGCTCGTGATGATGAATCGCGAACACATGTGCAACACAATATGGTACACAGTATAGAAAAGGGATGAATTCATGCTAGGAGCTTAGCTGCGCCAACTGAAATTACCTTTATCCTATGCATTCGGACATCTAGGACAAGTGACAGTCACCGGTAACCATTATGGATCAAAACTAAGTTTTCATACATGGAGAGATTCAAGTCCGAAGCATCACGACAGCTTTTAATGAATAGTTGAATAAAAAAAAAAAAAAAAAAAAAAAAAATGGTGATCAAGTGCGAAACTGATATATGTCCTCCGTTCCTTATTTCCAAATGGGTATCGATAATGGGAACCATGTTGTTACCGTAGAGAACTAGAAATACTGAGACATAGCAAGATACATGGAATTTAGTTAAATGATTCAGGAGGTAAAATTGTGCCTAGAGAACTGGTATCAGCGGATGTATGGTATAGAAACACTACTATATGTTGCTGATAAACACTTGTAGCAGATATGGGAGCGCCAATTAGCAAATTTAGGGGAGGGAGTTCAAGAAAATGCATTAATCTTTGGCTGCATTTGCTCTGCTCTTTATTTCATGAATGAGGGCATTCCTGTACCATGTCTCTAATTAATGTCTGTATCCCACAATTCATTTGAGATATTGTCTTTACACACACACACGCGCTTACATTTTCTCATTGATTTTACAATAATGACAATTACAGTACATTCGAAAACCAATGCGAGGATAATACAAGCAGATAGTAACTCATTTCCCATGCCTCTAATGTTCTTCCACCGCAGGCACTGACGACTGACAAGGAACGCGTAGAATATGCACGTAAGCTACCAGAGCTGAAGAATCTTAAGTTGGACGAGTCCTTTTCTCGTAAGAGTCGAGAAGATGCGGCCAACTACGAAAAAGTATATGACGCCCTCATTTCTACCGACACCTCAGCCCAGAAGGCCATCAAACTCATGGAGAAGTGCATCGCGAAGACCCCACTAGAGGACACTGAAGCCCTGGCCGTCCGGCACATGAAACGCGGGTGGGCTTTCCTTCTGCTGGAGAGGTTTGATGAGGCCTACAGAGACGCGCAGGTAAGCATGTCCCTGGAATGCCCCGAGGAGCTCATCTGGAATTCGTACGAGATCTGCGGCTACTGTAGCGCCAGAAAGCAGAAGAATAAAGACGCAGAGATGTACTTCACAAAAGCGCTGGAAAACTTAAGAAAAAGTAGCGTGTCGAACGAAGTCAAAGCCAGCGCTACAGGACGCATCATGACTGTCTTCCGAAACGTCAAGTCAAAGAAAAACAGGAAGCAGAAGGAGAAGAAAAAGATTGTGCCTACAATCCCTGAGACACCCGCCATCCCAAAAGTGGCTTACGGCCTGCATACGCAATTGAAGTCGGCCTCGGAAGCCATTGACTGCGTCATCTCCAAGGAGAAAGGGTGTACGCTCGTGGCCAACAGGGACATAAGGCCAGGTAGGTTTACTTAACATTATCAACTTGTCCATATTTACCATTGCCTCTAAATTTCCAGGCTTTACACCCATATGAAAACAAGTACGGGAAAAATGAAACAGATTATGTAACTGTTGAAATAATAGACTCATGCATAGACATTACTATACTCTGGCTTTCTTTAACGCTGTCTAGCCGTGGGCCCTGATTTTTGCTTTAGTACAGCTGGTCACAATGTCACAATGTATGTACACACACACACACACACACACACACACACACACACACACACACACACACACACACACACACACACACACACACACACACACACACACACACACACACACACACACACACACACACACACACACACACACACACACACATATATATATATATATATATATTTTCATTATGACATATGGAATCAAATTCTCCTACTGGGATTCGAACCTTAGCCAGAGCGGCTTACTTATCATAAGACGTCTTATGATAAGCAAGCCAAGTAAATGCCTTGGGGGATTATCAAAAAGTGTTGTGAGAAATAGGCATCTGGGAATGGTTGCAAAAAAGGAGATTGTATGAACGGGTGATTGTGTTGGTGGCATTGAATGGAACAGAGACTTGGAATTTAAGAGAGGCAGAGAGGAAATTTTTAAATGTGTTTAAGATTAAATGTCTGAGAAGTATGGTAGGGGTTATTAGGTTGGAAAAAGTAAGAAACAAGGAGATGAGGAGGAGAGTGGGAGTGGAAAAGGAGATGGCAGATGGAGCTGATGAAAGACTATTGGGATGGTTTGGACATGGAAAGAATGAGTGATGAAAGATTGGTAAAAAAAAAAAAAAAAAAAAAAAAAAAAAAAAAAAAAAAAAAAAAAAAAAAAAAAAAAAAAAAAAAAAAAAGGCAAGGAGGGATGGTGGGGTAGGGCGTGCTTATATGTGAATGATATTTTGATGCAGCCCGAAGGTATTTCTTCCCGTCTTCCCTATTTCCGTATGAGGGGACGGGGAGGGGGAGGTCGCCGTTTAAGTGAAGCGGCCTTGTTGTGGATGTACTGTGTCTTGCTGGACTACATTTGATCTAGGGCAGTTGGCGGATGCAAGGATGACCTGTCATCCATGAGGAGCGGAAATGGGAGGGATGAAGAGGTATGAGTGTGTGATACTTTGGACTAGGTGATGTGGGGAGAGAATGAAGCTCGGACTGTCTTATGTTTTTTACTCTGGTGAAAAGAGGTCTACGTGCGTGTTGGCCGGCCCGAGTCCGAAAGAATACTGTGACCTGCGCCGACCTTACATGACTTAATATCCCCCATGAATACCGAAAATTAGAGTCCTTCTGGCTCGAACAGAATTGCCGGCCATAGCCTGGAATTGTGTTTTTGGCCGCATACAAATGCTTTTCTCAAAGGCGAAATATGGCCGTAGCCCAAACATAAATGGCCTGACTATATAAATATGCCTCATAACGTTCCTTTGGGGGACTCTGTTCACCACATTACCCTCCTTCCCTTGCGAAGCGTGGAAAGACGTTAGCGTTTCCGAAGGGGCGAGGGCCCGGAAACTTAGGAAGCGGAGCCGGTGCGCATACTGGAAGGAAGAGGGTGTCTGTGATACCGTACCATGTACCCGTCCCCGCCGGGGAAGGTGACACCATATTGACCTGGTACCGTTAGAGTTTACGCACAACCCGACCCGACTGCAAGACCATGCCCTCAGGGGTGAGATCGTTTCCCACAGGGGTTATGTGGAACTCTTCCAGGTGGTGGTGACGCGCCGTGGTGTATGCGCCAGAGTCTTGTATATCCTGTTGTAAGAGCGGAAGAACGGCGTGGTCGTGGTAGGGAGTCAGAGGAGTAGGAGGAAGAGGAGAAGGAGAAGGAAGAGGGGGGGAAGGACGAGGTAAAGGGGGTGACTAACGCGGAGGAGCGATGGGTAAGTGTTCGGACTGTTCGGGCACAGAGGGTACGAAGATTGTGTGAGGAGGAGGAGGAGGTGGAGGAGGGGGAAGGGGAAGGACGAGATGAAGAGGGTGACTGATACGGAGGAAGACGGGTAAGTGTTCGGACTGTTCGGACACAGGAGGTACGAAGATTGTGTGAGGAGGAGAAGGAGGAGGAGGGGAGGTGTAAGAGGGGGTTGTGGGGGTTAGTAATTGGAGTCTACGTGCGCAGGCTTAACCCTATCCCATGACACGGTGGAGTGGCGGTCGCCAACGCTGATGGTGACGTGTTTCCCCGTGGATCAGTGTACTTATACGCCAAGGAACCAGTACGCGCGTCGACACGGACAAACACCTTGTCTGCCAACTTGAGCGTGGGGGGCTGGTATGCACTACATGCTGCAGGAAGCTTAGGCGGCTTGGGTGTGAAAGCTATCATGATTTGGCGGAGGGTAGGCATGAATGATAGCTCTGAATACAATTCAAGGGCGGGCGAGTACTGAGAGAGTAGGCGTAAGTCCTCGCCGTATACGAGTTCCGCGGGCGTGTACTGGAGGTCTTCCTTCACGGTAGAACGGATGTTCAAGAGGATGAGTGGGAGTGCGTCCGCCCAGGACGTTGGGTGAGGCTGTGCGCGAAGAGTTTCCTTAGGTCTCCTGTGGAAGCGTTCCACAGTGCCGTTCGACTGGGGGTCATAGGCCGTGGTACGCTGCCTGCTTGTGCCAAGGAATAGGAGAAGATCTGTCCACGCCTTCCATTCCCACTGCGGGGCCTGATCCGTGATGATTGTGTGTGGGACCCCCAGATTGGCGACCCATCCATGTAGGAAGTGGGACGCTGTGCACTCTGCAGTACTATTCGCCATGGGGATCACCTGCATCCACCTAGTTGACCTGTCGACGCAGGTAAGGAGGAAGCGGTATCCTCGGGAAAGGGGAAAGGGTCCCGTAATATTGAGGTGCACGGTGTGAAACCTCTGGGTCGGAGTGGAGATAGTGTGTAGCGGTAACTTGGTGTGCCGATGGATTTTCGCTGCCTGGCACGGAATGCATGTTCGTGCTCATGATTTAAGGTCTCCCTTTACCCCTGGCCACACAGCCCATCTCTGAATTAAACGCTGTGTAGCAAGAATTCTGGGGGTGGGCCATATCCACCTAGTTGACCTGTCGACGCAGGTAAGAAGGAAGCGGTATCCTCGGGAAGGGGGAAAGGGTCCCGCAATATTAAGGTGCACGGTGTGAAACCTCTGGGTCGGAGTGGGGATAGTGTGTAGCGGTAACTTGGTGTGCCGATGGATTTTCGCTGCCTGGCACGGAATGCATGTCCGTGCCCATGATTTAAGGTTTCTCTTTACCCCTTGCCACACAGCCCGTCTCTGAATTAAACGCTGTGTAGCAAGAATTCCGGGGTGGGTCATATCGTGGAAATGGCTGAACACAGTTTGGCGGAACGCTTTAGGAATGTAAGGACGCACGTGACCCGTGGAGATATCACACCACAGCGGGGCCGCCAGTACTTTACTCTGCTGCAGCACTAGACGGAGGGACGTGTTTCCTCGTTGCATCTTTCGTAACTCCTCATCTTCCGTTTGGGCATGCGCAATGGCGGCATAGTCAAGCGTCGTGGGGCGCGTAATTTCGTTGACGCCTCGAGACATTGCGTCAGCCGCGGCGGCATCCGTACCCAGGATATGCCTGATATCCGTGGTGAATTCGGATATATAGGCGAGGTAGCGTCAGGCTCTCGGGGTTAACTTGTCTCCCGAATTCTTCATAACGTAAGTAAGGGGCTTGTGATCCGTAAGCACCCTACACGACCTGACCTCCAGGAAATGGCTGAAATGATGCACTGCTTCATAGATAGCGAGAAGTTCTCGATCAAAAGCACTGTAGTGACAATGGGTGTCGTTTAACCGTTTACTGAAGAACGCCATTGGGGTAAGAACGCCCTGTACCTTTTGCTGAAGGATGACACCAACCGCCTCCGCTGACGCTTCTGTCGCGAGCACTGCTGTCGCACCCGGAACTGGGTAAGCAAGGAGGGACAGCTTCGCAAGGCGATGCTTAACTGCACGATCAGTAGATCGTACAGAGGCGCGAGGAGACCCGCAGCCCCCCGGGATGAACCGGTTGTAGTAGTTGATCAGTCCTAGGGACTGCCTCAACTTTCGTACCGTGGTCGGCTGCAGGAGGTCGTTGATGGCTTTCACCTTTGTGGGAGAGACGAAATTTTCGACGCAGAAATCCTGTGGCCGAGGAAATAGATCAACTCTGCCCAGAACACGCACTTTGCAAGGTGAATCCACAAACCATGATCATGGAGTCTTTGGAAGAGAAGGCGAAGGTGTTTTCAGTGCTGCTGGTGGGATGCGGATGGGACGAGGATGTCGTCGATGTACACCACGAGGAATTCCAGCCCTAGCACCACCTGGTCCATGAAACGCTTGAAGGTTTGTGCAGCGTTCTGGAGTCCGAAATTCGTGACCGGGAATTCAAAGAGGCCGAGTGGGGTGGTGACAGCCGTCTTGGGGATGTCCTCCTCTGCCACGGGAATTTGATGAAACGCACGCATCAAGTCGATTTTCGAGAAAACAGTCTTTACGTGCGCCCTATCGTGGAAGTCCATCACGTGCGGGATAGGATACCTGTCTAGGTTGCGTCATCGCGATGAATGCTCTGTAGTCGCCTCACACACGCCACTCCCCATCCTGGGCTTTGGGAACTAAGTGAAGGGGCGACGCCCAGCTGCTGGCCGAAAGGCGCGCAATCCCTTCCTGAAGCATAAGCTCAAGCTCTTGCTTCTCTGCTTGCGATTATTCCGGCGGGAGGCGACGCGGTCGAGTGAAACAAGGTGGGCCGTGCGTGAGGATGGTATGCTCAACGGTGTGTCTCTGTTTCCGTGGTTTGGGTTGACTTGACGTAATCGGGGGGAATTCTTGAATGATGTGGTTGAAAGGTGGAGGTCCCTGGACGTGTGTAAGCACCGGAGCTGGAGAAGCCCAAAGAACAGTGTGAATGTAGGAGTGGGAAGGTCTGTGGACTAAACGTTTGCGCCGTGCGTCCAAAAGAAGGTCCTGCGCCCTCAAGAAGTCCAGGCCCAAGATGGGTTGGCCGACGTCCGCCACCACGAACGTTCATGGGAAAGATAACTCGGGGGCAAAGGATACGCGGCAATGTCTAGTGCCGTATGTGGCATTAGGAGTGCCATTGGCAGCTAAGAGGTCGTAGGCTGTGTGTGCATGCGTCCTGTCTTTTGCGGCGGCCGGGATGACGCTGACTACGGCTCCTGTGTCAATGAGAAATTGACCGCCGGTAACCGTATCTTTTACGCGCGGTGGGGCGCGTCTGTGCCTGGGGAGAGCGAGGGTGGTTGGGACATGGTGTAAGTTGGGGCGCGCGTGCCACCTTCTTGCAACACCTAGTTGAGAAGAGTCTCTACTCGCGCTATACGTGCGTCCATCGCGTCCGACGGTGAAACCCTAGGCGTTCCGTCGCGCGCGCTATCGTTACTAGGGGCACTGGTATTTTCACTGCACCAACGATCACTCACACTGGAAAGGGCACGGTCGAAAAGAGCCTCCACGCGGGCTAGACGTGCGTCCATCGCGTCCGTTGATGAAGTCCGAGATGTTCCGTCGCGCGTGTTATCGTTACTAGGGGCACCGTTGTTCACATTGCACACAAGATCACTCGCACTGTTGTTTACCTTGCACAAACGATCACTCGCTTTAGAAAGGTCACTCGATACTGCCGCTACGTCTTCAGGAGCCACCGCGTCGAAAATCTTGTCTGCCTTCTTCGAGTAATCAGCGATGTCCGTAACGTCGAGAGCCGTTAGATACGCTCTGACATGAGATGGCAATAATTGCCTGTGCCGGTACATCACTAATTCGTCAGACATCGGTTGGCCGGTCACACGATTGAGGTCCTGCATAAGTGCTAGAAACACTGAGGGGCTACCACCGTCGTAGGTACTATTATACAGTTCCTCCATGGCTACTTCCTTATTTCTACCACATGCTTGTTTGAGCGCATCCTTGAGGAAATCGTATAGGTTTGTGCTCGGGGGATTAGTCAGGATTGGAGAAATTCGAGCCGCAATCTAGGAAGGAAGGGCCGCAACGGTAAGTCGAAACCTCTGAGCATCCGTAACTTGGTGATCGGTGGGGGGCCAATATGCGTCTATGTGTGTGAGTCACAGGTCGATGTCGTATGTGAATGGGGGAAGCTGGACGGCCATTGCGTGTGGCGACGGTGGCTGCGACCGTCGTTCTGTGTTGAATAACTAGGGTGGGCTGGGTGCACTCGCGTCAAAAACTCCCAGGGTCACCAATGTACGTAACATATGAGTGTGTGTTACTTTGGACTAGGTGACCTAGGGAGAGAGTGAAGCTCGGATTGTCTTA
>NC_134787.1:29343092-29368092 GCF_046742065.1 Oratosquilla oratoria
AAATGTCAATGTAGTGGTATTAGGAGACCTTAATGCTAGGGTAGGAAATGAACCAATAAACGAAGTGGTTGGTAAGTGTGGAGTTCCGGGAAAAAATGTATTGGAGAGCTGATGGTGGAGATGTATCTTGTGTAACCATTACTATCCATCACCTACCACGCACGTGATCCACATGCTTGCAACATGGCACTACCTCCACCTCTAGCTGACCTTGCTTTCCCAGAACATACATCTAACGCAGCAGATTTCAAGACAAACAAGATAAAGATGCCCAATGTCACCAGAGAAACCCATTAAACCCCCTTTATATTACCCATAAGCTAACATATATATAACATACCTAACCATACCCACCAACCATACGACTAACCCCAATAAGTAGAACTAACTCCAAAGCCTAAGAATAGCAACTAACACTTTTACTTACGACAACCTACTAACCCCCTTTATTAACGACACCTATGTCACCAAGACAGCCAGAGCTGAGCAGGTCGATGAGCCTGCCAGCCAGGTGTGCCCTAGGTCAAGGCCTGGCACTTATTGTATATTGCCCACAGGGCCCATATATACATCTGTTGTTGATAACCCCAGATTTATTGTTAATAAATAGAAGAAAACTCCCCGTTTGGAGTTTATCTCGCCCGCATTAAGTCCACCTTATGTAACCACAACCATTATCGGTTACAATGGCGGCAGCGGTGCTCCCATGCTCTGAATAGAAACGCCGTACTCAGCCACACAACCAAGGTTACACAACCAGTCAAACTGGCGAGCGGTGCTCTCATTCCAAACACCGAAGAGACAAGCCTACTTTATACCAAGAAACACTGATTACACTCACGCCTACCATTCAGAAGGAACAGACTACGGTCTACGAAGAAGAAATCGTCTATCTTCGACTTCTCATATCTTCAATCAAGCTCCCAGAATAAAGGAATCAAGCCACTTGATTCTATTCATCTCCAAGCAACATACACGCCAACCAGCCACGCCTACCATTCAGAACAAAGTTGATGGTAGCAAATGCAGTGTTTCGGAAGAAAGTCAAGCATAAGTACAAATGGGAGAGGGTGGTGGATAGAAGGGTGGTAGATAGAGCATTAATGGACTATATAGTGGTAATCAGGAGTATAGTAGGAGAGTTAAGGATGTACATGTTCTAAGGGGAGAGAGTGGAGGAATATCAGATGATTTTTTGGTGGAAGGTAAGGTGAGAGTGGAGGATAGATGGAGAAAGAAAAAAAGGACAGAAGGTAGGGAGGTGCTTAGAGTAAACTACTTAAATGAGAAAGTAAAGGAGAAGGAGTACAAGAAGCTGAGAGAGAAGTGTGAGGGAGTGAAGGATAGAGTAGAAATAGGAGTGGAGGAGGAATGGGGATGGTTCAAGGAGGGAGTCACAAGGTGTGCAAAGATGGCGTGTGGAACAAGGAGGATGGGAAGAAATAGAAGGAAGGGTAGTGAGTGGTGGGATGAGGAAGCAAAGAAGGTTGTAGAAGAGACTGGTTACAAAACAAGACGAGGGAGTCATATGAGAGGTACAAAGAAAAGAGAAGAGAAGTAAAGCATAAGATAAAGGATGTAATGAGGAGAGCAGATGTGAAATGGAGTAAGAGTATGGCAGAAAATTTTGAAAGTAATAAAAAGGTGTTTTGGAAAGAATTTAAGAGAAGAAGAGGAGGTGAACCAAGTAAAGAAGAAAAGGTAAAATGTGCAGATGGAGAGATGATAACGGAAGAGAAGGCAGTGAGAGGAAGGTGGGCAGCGTATTTTAGGGAGTTGCTAAATGTGAAGGAGGATAGGGAAGGAAAGGTAGTTACAATGGGAAGCGCTAAGAAAATGAGAGTGATGAGTGAGGAAAATGGAGGAGAAATAAGGAAAGATGATGTGAAGGCAGTTATTAAGATGATGAGAGCAGGTAAGGCACCTGGGTTGGATGGGTGTCATGCAGAATGTCTAATAAAAAGAGGTAGAGTGATTGTGAACTGGCTGGTGTGGATATTTAATGTTTGTTTAAGAGAGGGTAGAGTGCCGGAGGACTGGAGGAGTGCCTATATAGTTCCACTATACAAGGGAAAAGGGGACAAGTGTGAGTGTAGTAGTTTCAGAGGGATCAGTTAGTTAAGTCTTGATTGAGAGGATTGGGAGAGGAAGAGAAGGAGTAATTGGTGAGGAACACTGTGGGTTTTGGACAGGTAGGGGTTGTGAAGATCAGCTTTTTGTGGTAAGACAGATATGTGAGAAAGCTTCAGGAAAAGGTAAGGATGTTTTTTGGGGCTGTATAGATTTGGAAAAGGCTTATGATAGAGTAGACAGAACGGCACTGAGGGAGGTATTGCAGCTATATAGGATAGGAGGAAAGCTTTTAAGAGCAGTCAAGAGTTTTTACGAGAGTAGTAGAGCTTGTGATAGAATTAGAAATGGAGAGAGTGAGTGATTTGAGGTAAATGCGGGACCTCGCCAGATATGTGTAATGTCGCCTTGGCTGTTCAATCCATACATGGGTGGGATGGTGCGAGAGGTAAATGCAAGGGTAATGGGTCGGGGATCGGAGATGGTTAAAGAAAATGGAGAAGAGTGGAAGATAAGCCAGTTATTGTTTACTGACGACACTGCACTTATAGCAGGATCAGAGGAGGGATTGATGAAGTTAGTGACAGAATTTGGGAAGGTGTGCGAAAGAAGTAAGTTGAAGATAAATGTGGGTAAAAGTAAGGGAATGGATGCTAAGAGGAGACTGTATGAAGGAGTGATTGTGCCAACAGCACTGTATGGGGCAGAAACATGGAACATAAGAGAGGAAGAGAGACGGAGTTTGAATGTGTTTGAGATGAGGTGTCTGAGAAGTATGATGGGGGTTACTAGGCTAGATAGAGTGAGAAAAGAGGAGGTGAGGAGAAGAACGGGGGTGGAAAGGGAGTTGGGAGATAGGGTTGATGAAAGAGTATTGGGATGGTTTGGACACATGGAAAGAATGAGTGAAGAAAGACTAGTAAAAGAGGTATGGAAGGCAGATGTGGAGGGAGTGAACATGAGGGGACGTCCTAGGATGAGGTGGATGGATGGGGTGAAGGGGGCTTTGGGGAAGAGGGGAATGTCTGTTGAGGAAGGACAGGAGAGGACAGAAGATAGGGGTGAATGGAGAATGGTTGTATATGGATGATGTTGTGATGCATGAGGTGGAATGGGCGGGGGGATGGGTTGTGAGGTAATATGTGTGAGCAGAATTTGACGCAGCCCGAAGGGATTTCTCCCCGTCTTCTCCTTTTATGCATGGGAGGACGGAGAGGGGGGGGGTCGCCGATTTAATGAAGCGACCTTGCTGTGGATGTGCTCTGTCTTGCGACACTGCTTCTGACCCAGGGCAGTGGACAAGGTGCAGGGATGACCGTCATCCGGGAGGTGCTAAGATGAGAGGGAGGGTGGAGGGGAGTGGAGTGTATTCAGGGATGGAATGGGTAGGAATGATTTTATGCCTTTTCCGGTTTGGCTACCTCCCTTGTAAGGGGGAAAAAGCCTTGGTACATGTATGTATGTAAAAGTAAGGTGATGAGATGTACAAAGGGAGAATATGGCAGCAGACTGGAAGTGACTATTAAGGAAGACAGAGTGGAGGAAGTGGATAGTTTTAGATACTTGGGTGCGAATGTGGCAGGAAAGGGAGGAATGGAAGTGGAGGCAAAATGTCGATTGAGAGGAAGTAGTAAATACCTTGGTGGATTAAAAAGTGTAATGAGAAATAGACATTTGGGAATGGATGCTAAGAGAAGATTGTGTAAAGGAGTGATTGTGCCGACAGCACTGTATGGGGCAGAAACATGTAACATAAGAGGAAGAGAGGAGCATTTTGAATGTGTTTGAGATGAGGTGCCTGAGAATTATGATAGGAGTTACTAGGCTAGACTGAGAAATGAGGAGGTGAGGAGGAGAACGGGAGTGGAAATGGAGTTGGGATATAAGGTCGAGGAAAGAGTATTAGGATGGTTTGGACACATGGAAAGAGTGTGTGAAGAAAGATTAGTAAAAGAGTTGTGGAAGGCAGAGGTGGAAGAAGTGAACATGAAGGGGCGACCAAGGATGGGATGAATGGATGGAATAAAAGGGCCAATGGGAAAGAGGGGAATGTCTGTTGAGGAAGGATGGGAGAGGACAGAAGGTAGGGGTGGATGGAGAATGGTTGTGTATGGATGATGCTGTGGTGCATGAGGGGAAGTGGGTGGGGGATGGGGGTGAGGGAGTATGTGTGAAAAATAAATTGACGCAGCCCGAAGGGATTTCTCCCCTTCTCCATTTCTGCATGATGGGACGGAGAGGGGGGTTGCCGAATTAATGAAGCGGCCTTGCTGTGGGTGTGCTGTGTCTTATGACACTGCATCTGACCCAGGTCAGTGGGCGAGATACAGGGATGACACGTCATCCAGAAGGAGCCAAGATAAGATGGAGGGAGAGGGGTGGATGGGAGTGGAGTATGTAGGAAATGGAATGGGTGTGAGTGGATTTTATGCCTTTGTTTTTTGACTGCCTTCCTGGTAAGAGGGAAAGAGCCTTTGGTATATGTATGGATGTATGTATATATATATATATATATATATATATATATATATATATATATATATATATATATATATATACATATATATGGTCGCTATTCTTTTTTTTTCCGAAGGGATCCGAGGGGATTGCAAATTACATTGGCATGATGGCTGAACTTATGCACTCATGACCTGAATGTTTCATCTCTCTGTTGCAGATATTGATGGTGTGACACTCTAAGAAAGCAATCCCTGTCATGAACGTACTTCAGAAGCAGAGATGCGTCATTGAATTCCTCCATGCAGAAAAATACGAACCAATCAACATTCACTGGCGCCTGGTGAACGTTTACGAAGCCGATGCAGTTGATGTCAGCACAGTTAGGAGATGGGTTCGTCGATTTCAGAGTGGCGACAGAGATGTGAGTGACAAAGTGCGCTCCGGACGCCCATGCACAGCCACCACCCCGGAAAACAAAGTGCGCCTCGATCAACTCATCCATGCTGATCGGCGGATAACGGTGAATGAAATGCGTGTAGAGTTGGATGTGGGTGTCAGTGCACTGGAAATGATGTTGTCATCCCTAGGATACAGCAAAGTGTGTGCTAGGTGGGTTCCACGAATGCTCACGCAGGACCAAAAGGACCACCGACGGGATGTCTGTCAGGACTTGTTGGATCGGTATGAAGCCGAAGGTGACGGATTCTTGGACCGCATCATCACTGGTAACGAGACGTGGTGTCACCATTACGAGCCGGAGTCCAAACGGCAGTCGATGGAATGGCACCACTCACACTCCCAAGCAAAGAAGAAATTGAAGACGCAGACATCTGCAGGCAAAGTGATGCGCACCGTCTTCTTGGACAGGAATGGCGTCATCCTCCTGGATTTCTTGGAACCAGGGGCGACTGTCAACTCTGACCGTTACGTTGAAACGCTGACCTAGCTGAAGGCCCGGATTGCCCGTGTAAGGCCAGAGAAAAGGGAAACATTCCGTTTGCAACACGACAACTCCAGGCCACACACAAGTTTGAAGACCACGGAATGTGTGACAAATTTTGGCTGGACTGTGTTGTTTCACCCGCCGTATAGTCCCGACCTGGCTCCGTCAGACTTCCACTTGTTCGAACCTCTGAAGGACGCATTACGTGGGCAGTGTTTCCCCGACAACAACGCCGCAATCGCAGCCGTGAAAAAAGGACCGCCTCGGCAGGCGCTGACTTTTACGACCGAGGCAACAAGGCTCTCGTTCATCGCTGGCAAAAGGTTGTTCATTTTAATGGTGCCACTCCCGTCTTCGTAGCTCTTCAACATTTTGAGTTAAAAAATAGGAGGAATTACTTTTGGAACGACCCAGGTATATATATATATATATATATATATATATATATATATATATATATATATATATATATATATATACATACACACACACACACACACACACACACACACACACACACACACACACACACACACACACACACACACACACACACATATATATATATATATATATATATATATATATATGTATGTATATATATATATATATATATATATGTGTGTGTGTGTGTGTGTGTGTGTATACACCTCGGATCTGCTGCAGTCTCTGTCGAGACAGCCAGACACCACCCTACGGCAGTGAGCTCAGAGCTCCTTATTAGCCGATCTCTGGGTAGGTCTGAGACCACTCACACACCACACACCGGGACAGCAAGGTCACAACTCCTTGACTAACGTCCCGTACCTACTCGCTGTTAGGTGAACAGGGGCTACACGTGAAAGGAGATAAACCCAACTTATCTCCGCCCGACCGGGGAATCGAACCCCGGTTCTCTGGCTTGTGAGGCCAGTGCTTTACCAATCTTTACCAATGCTTTACCAATGTGTGTGTGTGTGTGTGTGTGTGTGTGTGTGTGTGTGTGTGTGTGTGTGTGTGTGTGTGTGTGTGTGTGTGTGTGTGTGTGTGTGTGTGTGTGTGTGTGTGTGTGTGTGTTTACCTAGTTTTACCTGGTTGTATTTACCTAGTTGTATTTTACGGGAAGAGGGGCTACGCTCGTGGTGCCCCGCCTTTGTATCTCGCAGTGTCTAGTTTGCTCTTAAATTCATGAATGGTTTTAACGCACACTATTTTTTCGTCCAGTTTGTTCCAAATGTTCATCACTCTATGTGGAAAACTTTTTCTTCAGATCTCTTCTATAACTGTTTTTTTTTTCTTTCTATGTCCTCTTGTGATTCTCTTGTCCCAGTATAACAAGTCCCCTCTATCGAATGTTTCTGTGCCCTTCATGATTCTGTAGATGGTCAGTAGGTCGCCTCTCTCTCTTCTTTGTTCCAGAGTCGGTAACTCCGATTTAGGCAGTCTGTCCTCATATGACAAATTTGAAAGTGCAGGGGCCATTGTTGGCTGCTCTCTGGATTCTTTCTATTTTCTTTATTTTTTATTTATTTTTATTTTGTTGATTTATTTTTAATTATTATTATTATTATTATTATTATTATTTTATACTGGCCTTATCAGTGTGACTAATATATATTTTTTTTAATAATTTCTTCGTCCAAATATGTAAATTCCACTTTTATTGATCTTAGCAAGTTATAGGATTCTCCGACAATTTGGCAATTTTGTTTATTTGTTTATCATAGGACAAGTCGTATGAGATAATTACTCACAAATCTTTTTCAGATCCCACTTTCTTTACCTCCTTAGTTCCATTCTTATATTGTCCTAATATTCTATTTTTACTTTTTCCAGACTCCATTATGCTACACTTCTTAATATTGAAGTCCACTTCCCATTTCTGACTCCACTTCCGTACCTTATTCAGGTCTTCCTGTAGTGATTCGCAATCCGTTTAGGTTTTTACTTTCCTTAACAATTTAGCGTTGTCTGCAAAGAAGCTCATGTAACTGCACATCATCCATGTCATTCACATAAATAGTAAACATTATTAGAGCCAATACAGGTCCTTCCGGAACTTCACTGATCACCTCTTTCCAACCTGAATATTTTTCTCTGAGTACTACTCTCATCTTTCTACCAATCAGGAAGTCCTCCATCCATTTTAGTAGGTTCCCTTGTATCCCTCCTATATGTTCCAGTTTTTTTTGATAAATTTTTGTATGGTACCTTGTCGAAAGCTTTTTGTAAGTCCAAGAAAGCACAATCAGCCCATCCATCTTTTTCTTGCACTATGTCTATTAGTCTTGAGTGTGTGTGTGTGTGTGTGTGTGTGTGTGTGTGTGTGTGTGTGTGTGTGTGTGTGTGTGTGTGTGTGTGTGTGTGTGTGTGTGTGTGTGTTTATATTTCGTTGAAGAAAACAGCAATATCTACATTAATGATCTTATGGAGATTTTCAAGACGACTAACTATAGATTTGTCTTCTGTATTTAAGATAGATATCACTCACCTGAAGATCATTAATAATACTCAGGAAAAGAGAAGGTTGAAGTAAGTGCCTAGCGTTTCGTACACAATCATCCTTGCATTCATTCTATTTCAGTCACCTTCGTCCGGGCATGGGGAGGTGTATAGGAACGAGACGAATTGTAGTTGGTCGGTGACACTTCTATCCCTGAAGACAATATCTCACTGAAGAGGTGGTGAAGGAGAGGTTTAAGAGGGGATAGTAAAATTAAAAGGAACTGGGATTCTTCTCTAAGTGGAAACTGGTTTCCAGTCATAAAAGAATACTGGGCGCTCTGGCCAGAGGGATGTCGCCAAGCATTGACTGCAAGTTCTGCAGTAGAGGTGGGACCAAACGCAGTAGATTGCGTAATTGTACACTTCATCTCCTTTAGCATGGTGATTTATTTAATGCATATTTATGTATGATACTCAGTAAAGTATAGATAGTATGCCACTGCCGATAAGAAAGGATCTGTTTCATAGCGGAGCGTAACACCCTCCTCCCCCGAACTCATATACCTTACATTCTGTCAGTTAATCCTATGTGCCTCTATTCTGACAGGTGAGGTGCTCATCGTGGACAGCCCCTACGTATCTGTCTTAAGCCCGGAGCACTACGACTCGCACTGTTTGCACTGTTTTCGTCGACTACCCCCACAGCCTCTGCCCTGTTCGACCTGTGCCAAGGTACGTAAGGGGTAGCACTCAGAAGCTTGAATGTCTAATACAATACACACACACACACACACACACACACACACACACACACACACACACACACACACACACACACACACACACACACACACACACACACACACACACACACACACACACACACACACACACACACACACACACACACACACACACACAAACAAACAAACATTCTAAATCGGTGTTTACGAGGGAGAACATACAACCTAGAGATATCGAGTGGGAGGAGAAAGTCCCCCCTATGAAAGAGACAGAAGTAACAAAGAATGAAATAATGAATCACTTGAGTAATCTCGATGTCAGAAAATCGCATGGACCAAATGAAACAGAAACTAGATTTTTGAGAGAATGCAGGAATGAACTAACAAACAAAATACATAGTATAATAAGCATTTCATTGAAAGAAGGAAAAGTTCCAGAAGATTGGAAAAGAGCAAATATAGTACCTATATATAAAGGGAAAAACAAGGAAGACCCTACTAACTATAGACCGGTCTCTGTTACAAGTACGATAGCTAAAATTTGTGATACAATTATCAAAAGTAGATGGGTAAGGCATTTGGAAAAAACAATGTACTAAATCCAAGGCAATTTGGATTTAGACAAGGACGATCATGCGTCACAAACTTAATGTGTTCCTATTCAAGGCTAATAGATGTAATACAAGAAAGAGATGGATAGGCTGACTGTGCATTTCTAGACCTGAAAAAAGCTTTTGATAAGGTGCCACATAAGAAGTTGCTTAAGAAATTAGAAACTGCAGGAGGAATACAGGGCAAACTGCTGAAGTGGATTGAACACTTCTTGCATGAAAGAAAAATGAGAGTGGTGATAAGAGACAAACACTCTGATTGGGATGAAGTGATTAGTTGAAAATGAGAAGGACCTGGGAGTCATTATTATGAATAATATGTCACCTGAGAAACATATAAACAAAATTAATAAGAACAATCTAAGAGGCATTTACATACCTGGACGAAGGAATGGTGAAGAAAATACTAGTTACTTTGATAAGACCAAGATTGGAGTATACAATGACGACGTGGTCACCAAGTACAAAAAAAAAAAAAAATGTATAACAAAACTTGAAAGCATACAAAGAACATTTACGAAATTGCCACCAACACTCTCAGAACTATCATATGAAGAGAGACTAGTAAAACTTGAGCTCCATACATTAGAGCAAAGAAGAGAGAGAGGAGACTTGATAACTATTTATAGAATTATGAAAGGCGTAGAAACTATTGATAGAGAGCATCTAATAAAATGGGATAGTAGAAATACAAGAGGACATGGAAAGAAAATAAGAAATACAGTTATAGAATAGACCGAAAAAGAATAGCTTTCCCCATAGGGTAATAGACGTTTGGAACAAGTTAGATGATAATGTGATGTGTGCAAAACGATACACGAATTTAAAAACAGTCTAGATAAAACGAGATATGAAGACGGGACACCTCGAGCACAGCTCCACTTCCCGTAAAATACAACTAGGTAAATACGACTAGGTAAAACACAAACACACACACACACATACACACACACACACACAAGCTGAAATAATATCAGTATCGCAGCGCTGAGGGGTGTTACTCCAACTCTCGTGGGCGGGGAGTTGGGGGTGTGTGTGTGTGCAAGGTCATAGCATTACCCATAGATCGGACCTACGAGCTCTGAGCTCTCTTCCAGGAGGGAAATAGCTGTCGATCACGAGTCCAACACGTGATCCAAAGACCAAGTGAATACACACACACACACACACACACACACACACACACACACACACACACACACACACACACACACACACACACACACACACACACACACACACACACACACACTTTCAACGAACGGACGGCTTGAAGAACGTTCTGAAGAAAAGTGCCGATTGTGGATCCCAACGCAAAGAGAAGTGCCTTTTTGTATTTACAGGGTGGGGGGGAAATTGCTCGTGGGGTAGTGGGAAAGTAAGGAAAGAGGAGAAGGGGAGGGATTGCTGGGGAAATGGAAGGAAATGAGGAAGTAGAGGACTTGGCCCAAGCAGACCGCCGAAAAGTAAACAAACGACCGCAAGCCCAACTGGAAGACGACGAAATGTCTAATAAGAATGTAAAGATTAGAAGTATAGATAGGAACAATACAGTAGAAAGTGATGAGAATATTTTCAAGGGATTTAAAGAGGGTGGGGGGGGGCACAAACCCCCCCGACTGACAAGACTAGAGGAGAAGGTTGATAAGGTGATCGAGGACTTGGAGAGTAGGTTAGGTCATATGAACACCATTTTACAAAGGGTTGAAAGATTGGAAGAACTAGAAAAGGCGAATAAAAACTTAACTGATGAAATAGAAGACCTAAAAAGACAGTTAAGAGATGTAAAGGTGGAGAATGAGGAATTGAAGAAGAATAGTAAAGAAAACAGAGAGACAATAGCTAAAGAAGCTAAGAATTGGAAAACAACCCAAGAAGGAAATAAGGTTTCATTCACTGACATACTCAAACAGCAATTGAAAGAACATACTGAAGACTCAGTTATTAAAGTGATGAGACAAAAGGAGAATATAGTAAGAGATTTAGCAGACAAGAAGAAATGTATAATTATATTAGGAATTGAAGAGAAACACAACCCAGATAGAACCACAAGAATCAAAGAGGAAAATGAAAAAGTAAGCCAATTACTAGAATCAGTTCAGGAAGATGAACCAGAAATTATGAAACAAATCGAAGAGAAATTTAGACTCGGAAAGTATAGCACAGACAAGACCAGACCAATTAAGATTAAATTCAAGTCATAAACAACGGCAGAGAATATCTTATCCAAAACAGGGAAACTAGCAACAAGTGAACAATATAAAAAGATATGGATAAAAAGGGAAATGAATAAAGAGGAAAGAGAGGAAGAAAAGCAGAAAAGACTGGAAGCTAAGGCAAAAAACGAGAACAGAACGGAGTCAGAGAAAGAGAGATTCTATTGGAGAGTAGTGAACATGAAACTAAGGAAGTTCGACATACAAAAGAAAAACATAAGGGAAACAGAGAACACAATGGAAGTGGCAGAAAACTAAGAGTGTCTTACACAAATATAGATGGATTAATAACAGGATTGAATGAGCTGAATGATTATTTGAAGGAAAAAGAACCGGACATAATGGGAATTGTAGAAACAAAATTAAAAGGCCCACTACCACCCAACAGTGTAGGACATGATGCATACAATTATTGGATTAGAAACAGAGAGAAAAAGCAAGGGGGTGGAGTTATGTTCCTGACTAAGAAGGATATAAACGTGAAAGGTGTCATATATGGAAAGAATACAGTAGAGATGATTATGATAGAAGTAGAAGACAGAGATAAGAAGAGCAGAAAATTTGTGATAAATTATGTGCCTCCAAAAACAGCCTCATGGGAGGAGAGTGAACATAAAAGTATGTTAGAGGACACAAAGATAACATTAAATAAAATAATGGAAGATGGAGGAAGAATAGTTATAATGGGCGACTTTAATTGCAAAGAAATCTGCTGGGAAGAAATGACAGTAAAGGGTGGAGACGACTCATGGGGAAACGCTCTACTTGAGATGATTATTGACCACACAATGACACAATGGATACAGGAGAACACTAGGTATAGAAATGAAGAAGAACCATCGAGACTAGACTTATTAATTACATCTGAACCTAGAATAGTGGACAAGATTAATTATAAAACACCAATACGTAAAAGTGACCACATATTGATTGAACTGGAACTTAATGAAGAAAAATATATGAAAAGAAATGAACAACATAGAAAAGGAAGAATGATGTATGAAAAAACAAACTTTGATAAAATAAGAGAATTCTTTCAACAAGAAAACTGGGAAGAAATATACAAAGAAGAAACATCAGTGGAAGAGAAATGGAATATTTTGACAAAAATTTACAAAAAAGGAGTGGAAAAGTATGTCCCAAGACAAAAACAAGAAAAAGAATATGTAAAATGCTGGTACAACAAAAGTTGTAGGGAGTTAAAAGACAAAAGAGACAAAGCCTGGACCAGATGGAAAAAAGACAGAAGACCTGAAAAATGGAAAATATATACCGGTTATAGAAAGGAATATGTACAAACGTGCAGAGAGGAAAAGAGAAAATATGAAAAAGATGTCATAGAAAAATGTAAAGATCAACCAAACCTATTCTACAGATTTGTAAACAATAAACTGAAAAACAAACAGGACTTGGAGAAATTAGGACAAGGGGGAGTTGAATACACTGAGGAAATGGAAATGGCGGAAATTATGAACAAACATTTTAAATCAGTGTTTACAAGGGAGAACATACAACCTGAAGAGATTGAATGGAAAGAGAAAGTCCCCCCTATAGAAGAAATAGAAGTATCAAAGAATGAAATATTGATACACTTGAGTAATCTTGATGTCAGAAAATCGCATGGACCAGATGATATAGCAAACTGGATTCTGAAAGAATGCAGGAATGAACTGGCAGACAAAATACATAGCATAATAAGCAGTTCCTTGAAAGAAGGAAAAGTTCCAGAAGATTGGAAAAAAGCAAATATAGTACCTATATATAAAGGAGGAAATAAAGAAGAACCTACCAACTATAGACCAGTCTCTCTAACAAGTACAATAGCAAAAATTTGTGAAAGAATTATCAAAAGTAGATGGGTAAAATACTTGGAAAAAAACAACGTACTAAATCCAAGGCAATTTGGATTCAGACAAGGACGATCATGCGTCACCAATTTAATATGTTTCTATTCAAGGCTAATAGATATAATACAAGAAAGAGATGGATGGGCGGATTGTGCATTTCTAGACCTAAAAAAAGCTTTTGACAAAGTACCACATAAGAAGTTGCTTAATAAACTAGAATCTGAAGGAGGAATACAAGGTAAATTACTAAATTGGATGGAGGACTTTTTGCAAGAAAGAAAAATGAGAGTAGTGATAAGAAACCAGCACTCAAAATGGGATGAAGTAATAAGCGGTGTTCCGCAGGGAACAGTTCTGGCCCCAATAATGTTTGCTATATATATTAATGATATGGATGAAGGAATAGAAAGTTATATGGGCTTCTTTGCAGATGATGCCAAACTACTGAAAAGAGTGAAAACTGAAGAAGATTGTGAATTGGTGTTTTATATTCAATTTTGTCCACTATTCTAGGTTCAGATGTAATTATTAAGTCTAGTCTCCATGGTTCTTCTTCATTTCTATACCTAGTGTCATTGTATGGTCAGTAATCATCTCAAGTAGAGCGTTTCCCCATGAGCCGTCTCCACCCTTTACTGTCATCTCTTCCCAGCAGATTTCTTTGCAATTAAAGTCGCCCATTATAACTATTCTTCCTCCATCTTCCATTATTTTATTTAATGTTATCTTTGTGTCCTCTAACATACTTTTATGTTCACTCTCCTCCCATGAGGCTGTTTTCGGAGGCACATAATTTATCACAAATTTTCTGCTCTTCTTATCTCTGTCTTCCACTTCTATCATAATCATCTCTACTGTATTCTTTCCATATATGACACCCTTCACGTTTATATCCTTCTTAGTCAGGAACATAACTCCACCCCCTTGCTTTTTCTCTCTGTTTTTAATCCAATAATTATATGCATCATGTCCTACACTGTTGGGTGGTAGTGGGCCTTTTAATTTTGTTTCTACAATTCCCATTATGTCCGGTTCTTTTTCTTTCAAATAATCATTCAGCTCATTCAATCCTGTTATTAATCCATCTATATTTGTGTAAGACACTCTTAGTTTTCTGTCACTTCCATTGTGTTCTCTGTTTCCCTTATGTTTTTCTTTTGTATGTCGAACTGCCTTAGTTTCATATTCACTACTCTCCAATAGAATCTCTCTTTCTCTGACTCCGTTCTGCTCTTGTTTTTTTTTCTTAGCTTCAAGTCTTTTCTACTTTTCTTCCTCTCTTTCCTCTTTATTCATTTCCCTTTTTATCCATACCTTTTTATATTGTTCACTTGTTGCTAGTTTCCCTGTTTTGGATAAGATATTCTCTGCCGTCGTTTGCGACCTGAATTTAATCTTAATTGGTCTGGTCTTATCTGTACTATACTTTCCGAGCCTGAATTTTTCCTCAATTTCCTTCATAATTTCTGGTTCATCTTCCTGAACTAGTTTTAGTAAACTGCTTACTTTTTCATTTTCCTCATTGGTTCTTGAGGTTCTATCTGGGTTATGTTTCTCTTCCATTCCTAATATAATTATACATTTCTTTTTGTCAGCTAAGTCTCTTACTATATTCTCCTTCTGTCTCATCACTTTAATAACTGAGTTTTCAGTTTGTTCTCTCATTTGCTGTTTAATTATATCAGTAAATGCAACTTTACTGTTTTCTTTTATCGACTTCCATCCCTCTCTGTTTTCTTTACTATTCCTCTTCAATTCCTCATTCTCCACCTTTACTTCTTTTAACTGTCTTTTCAGGTTTTCTATTTCATCAGTTAAGTTTTTGTTCGCCTTCTCTAGTTCTTCCAATTTTTCAACCCTTTGTAGAATATTGTTAACATGACCGAACCTACGCTCCAAGTCCTCGATCATCTTATCGACCTTCTCTTCTAGTCTTGTCAGTCGGGGGGTGGGGGGGGGTGTTGTGTCCCCCCCCCTCTTTAAATCCCTGGAAAATATTCTCATCACTTTCTACTGTATTGCTCTTCTCTATACTTCTAATCTTTATATTTTTATTAGACATTTCATCGTCGCTCAGCTGATCGGGGGGCCTTTTGTTTACCTTTCGCCTGTCTGCCTGGGCCAAGTCTACTCCTTCCTCATTTCCTTCCATTTCCCTCAGCAATCCCTTCCCTTCTCCTCTTTCCCTACTTTCCTACTACCCCACGAGCAATTTCCCCCCACCCTGTAAATACAATAGGCACTTCTCTTTGCGTTGGGATCCACAAAACTTAAATTTTCTTCAGAACGTCTTCTAAGCCGTCCGATCGTTGAAGTGTGTGTGTATTTACCTAGTTGTATTTACCTAGTTGTATTTTACGGGAAGGGGAGCTATGCTCGTAGAATCCCGTCTTCATATTTCATTTTATCTAAACTATTTTTAAATTCATGTATTGTTTTTGCACACACCACTTTCTCATCTAACTTGTTCCAACTCTCTATTACTCTGTGAGGAAAGCTGTTCTTTTTCAAGTCTCTTCTATAGCTGTCTTTTTTTTATTTTCTTTCCGTGTCCTCTTGTATTTCTGTCATCCCATTTTATCAGATTCTCTCTATCAGTAATTTCTATGCCTTTCATGATTCTGTAAATAGCTATCAAATCTCCTCTCTCTCTTCTTTGCTCTAGTGTCTGTAGTTCAAGTTTTTGTAGTCTCTCTTCATATGATAGTTTTGAGAGTGTTGGTGCCAGTTTTGTAATTGCTCTTTGTATTCTTTCAATTTTTTTTATACATTTTTTTTGTACTTGGTGACCATATCGTTGCTGCATATTCCAATCTTGGTCTTATCAGGGTGATTAGGATTTTCTTCACCATTTCTTCATCCAGGTATGTAAATGCAACTTTGATTGTTCTTATTAAATTATAAGTTTCTCCAAAAATCTTATTTATATGTTTCTCAGGTGACATATTATTCATAACAATGACTCCCAGGTCCTTCTCATTTTCTACTTTTTTTATTCCTTCTTCTCCCAATTTATATGCTCCTGTTATTCTGTTTTTGCTTTTTCCAAATTCCATTATACTAAACTTTTTTGTATTGAACTCCATCTCCCACTTCCTACTCCATTCCTGTACTTTATTTAGATCTCTCTGTAGTGATTCACAATCTTCTTCAGTTTTCACTCTTTTCAGTAGTTTTGCATCATCTGCAAAGAAGCCCATATAGCTTTCTATTCCTTCATCCATATCATTAATATATATAGCAAACATTATTGGGGCCAGAACTGTTCCCTGCGGAACACCGCTTATTACTTCATCCCATTTTGAGTGCTGGTTTCTTATCACTACTCTCATTTTTCTTTCTTGCAAAAAGTCCTCCATCCAATTTAGTAGTTTTCCCTGTATTCCTCCTTCAGTTTCTAATTTCTTAAGCAACTTCTTATGTGGTACTTTGTCAAAAGCTTTCTTTAGATCTAAAAATGCACAATCCGCCCATCCATCTCTTTCTTGTATTATATCTATTAGCCTTGAATAGAAACATATTAAATTGGTGACGCATGATCGTCCTTGTCTGAATCCAAATTGCCTTGGATTTAACACTTTATTTTTTTCTAAATATTTTACCCATCTACTTTTGATAATTCTTTCACAAATTTTTGCTATTGTACTTGTTAGAGAGACTGGTCTATAGTTGGTAGGTTCTTCTTTATTTCCTCCTTTATATATAGGTACTATATTTGCTTTTTTCCAATCTTCTGGAACTTTTCCTTCTTTCAAGGAACTATTTAGTATGCTATGTATTTTGTCTGCCAGTTCATTCCTGCATTCTTTCAGAATCCAGTTTGCTATTTCATCTGGTCCATGTGATTTTCTGACATCAAGATTACTCAAGTGTGTTAATATTTCAATCTTTGTTACTTCTATTTCTTCCATAGGGGGGACTTTCTCTTTCCATTCGTTCTCTTCAGGTTGTATATTCTCCCTTGTAAACACTGATTTAAAGTGTTTGTTCATAATTTCCGCCATTTCCATTTCCTCAGTGTATTCAACTCCCTCCTGTCTTAATTTCTCCAAGTCTTGTTTGTTTTTCAGTTTATTGTTTAGAAATCTGTAGAATAGTTTCGGTTGATCTTTACACTTTTCTATGATATCTTTTTCATATTTTCTCTTTTCCTCTCTGCACATTTGTACATATTCATTTCTATAACAGGTATATATTTTCCATTTTTCAGGTCTTCTGTCTTTTTTCCATTTGATCCAGGCTTTGTCTCTTTTGTCTTTTAACTCCCTACAGCTTTTGTTGTACCAGCATTTTACATATTCTTTTTCTTGTTTTTGTCTTGGGACATACTTTTCCACTCCTTTTTTGTAAATTTTTGTCAAAATATTCCATTTCTCTTCCACTGATGTTTCTTCTTTGTATATTTCTTCCCAGTTTTCCTTTTGAAAGAATTCTCTTATTTTATCAAAGTTTGTTTTTTCATACATCATTCTTCCTTTTCTATATTGTTCATTTCTTTTCATATATTTTTCTTCATTAAGTTCCAGTTCAATCAATATGTGGTCACTTTTACTTATTGGTGTTTTATATTCAATTTTGTCCACTATTCTAGGTTCGGATGTAATTACTAGGTCTAGTCTCGATGGTTCTTCTTCATTTCTATACCTAGTGTTCTCCTGTATCCATTGTGTCATTGTATGGTCAGTAACCATCTCAAGTAGAGCGTTTCCCCATGAGTCGTCTCCACCCTTTACTGTCATTTCTTCCCAGCAGATTTCTTTGCAATTAAAGTCGCCCATCATAACTATTTTTCCTCCCTCTTCCATTATCTTGTTTAATGTTATCTTTGTTTCCTCTAACATACTTTTATGTTCACTCTCTTCCCATGAGGCTGTTTTCGGGGGCACATAATTTATCACAAACTTTCTGCTCTTCTTATCTCTGTCTTCTACTTCCATCATTATCATCTCTACTGTATTCTTTCCATATGTGACACACTTCACGTTTATATCCTTCTTAGTCAGGAACATAACTCCACCCCCTTGCTTTTTCACTCTGTTTCTAATCCAATAATTATATGCATCATGTCCTACACTGTTGGGTGGTAGTGGGCCTTTTAATTTTGTTTCTACAATTCCCATTATGTCTGGTTCTTTTTCTTTCAAATAATCATTCAGCTCATTCAATCCTGTTATTAATCCATCTATATTTGTGTAAGACACTCTTAGTTTTCTGCCACTTCCATTGTGTTCTCTGTTTCCCTTTTGTTTTTCTCTTGTATGTCGACTTTCTTTAGTTTCATATTCACTACTCTCCAATAGAATCTCTCTTTTTCTGACTCCGTTCTTATCTCGTTTTTTCCTTTGCTTCAAGTCTTTTCTGTTTTTCTTCCTCTCTTTCCTCTTTATTCATTTCCCTTTTTATCCATACCTTTTTATATTGTTCACTTGTTGCTAGTTTCCCTGTTTTGGATAAGATATTCTCAGCCGTAGTTTGTGACCTGAATTTAATCTTGATTGGTCTGGTCTTGTCTGTACTATATTTCCCTAGCCTGAATTTCTCTTCGATTTGTTTCATTATTTCTGGTTCATCTTCCTGAACTAATTCTAGTAAATTTCTTACTTTTTCATTTTCCTCTTTGATTCTTGTGGTTCTATCTGGGTTATGTTTCTCTTCCATTCCTAATATAATCATACATTTCTTTCTGTCTGCTAAGTCTCTTACTATATTCTCCTTCTGTCTCATCACTTTAATAACTGAGTTTTCAGTTTGTTCATTCATTTGCTGTCTGATTATGTCAGTGAATGCAACTTTGCTATTTTCTTGAATTTTTTCCAACCCTCCTTGTTCTCCTTATTATTCTCCTTTAAGACTTTATTCTCCTCTTTTACTTCTTTTAACTGTTTTTTTAATTCTTCAATTTCCTTAGTTAAGTTTTTGTTCGCCTTCTCTAGTTCTTCCAATTTTTCAACTCTCCGTATAATGTTGTTAACATGACCGAACCTACGCTCCAAGTCCTCGATCATCTTATCGACCTTCTCTTCTAGTCTTGTCAGTCGGGGGGGGGGGGGGGTTTGTGTCCCCCCCCACCCTCTTTAAATCCCTGGAAAATATTCTCATCACTTTCTACTGTATTGCTCTTATCTATACTTCTAATCTTTACATTTTTATTAGACATTTCATCGTCGCTCAGCTGGTCGGGGGGTCGTTTGTTTACCTTTCGCCTGTCTGCCTGGGCCAAGTCTACTCCTTCCTCATTTCCTTCCATTTCCCTCAGCAATCCCTCCCCTTCTCCTCTTTCCCTACTTTCCCACTACCCCACGAGCAATTTCCCCCCCACCCTGTAAATACAATAGGCACTTCTCTTTGCGTTGGGATCCACGAAACTTCAATTTTCTTCAGAACGTCTTCTAAGCCGTCCGTTCGTTGAAGTGTGTGTGTGTGTGTGTGTATTTACCTAGTTGTATTTACCTAGTTGTATTTTACGGGAAGGGGAGCTATGCTCGTGGGGTCCCGTCTTCATTTCTCATTTTATATAAACAATTTTTAAATTCATGTATTGTTTTTGCACACACCACTTTCTCATCTAACTTGTTCCAACTGTCTATTACTCTGTGTGGAAAGCTGTTCTTTTTCAAATCTCTTCTATAGCTGTCTTTTTTTTATTTTCTTTCCGTGTCCTCTTGTATTTCTGTCATCCCATTTTATCAGATTCTCTCTATCAGTAATTTCTATGCCTTTCATGATTCTGTAAATAGCTATCAAATCTCCTCTCTCTCTTCTTTGCTCTAGTGTCTGTAGTTTAAGTTTTTGTAGTCTCTCTTCATATGATAGTTTTGAGAGTGTTGGTGCCAGTTTTGTAATTGCTCTTTGTATTCTTTCAAGTTTTTTTATACATTTTTTTGTACTTGGTGACCATATTGTTGCTGCATATTCCAATCTTGGTCTTATCAGGGTGATTAGGATTTTCCTCACCATTTCTTCATCCAGGTATGTAAATGCCACTTTGATTGTTCTTATTAAATTATAAGTTTCTCCAAAAATCTTATTTATATGTTTTTCAGGTGACATATTATTCATAACAATGACTCCCAGGTCCTTCTCATTTTCTACTTTTTTTTATTCCCTCTTCTCCCAAATTATATGCTCCTGTTATTCTGTTTTTGCTTTTTCCAAATTCCATTATACTACACTTTTTTGTATTGAACTCCATCTCCCACTTCTTACTCCATTCCTGTACTTTATTTAGATCTCTCTGTAGTGATTCACAATCTTCTTCAGTTTTCACTCTTTTCAGTAGTTTTGCATCGTCTGCAAAGAAGCTCATATAGCTTTCAATTCCTTCATCCATATCATTAATATATATAGCAAACATTATTGGGGCCAGGACTGTTCCCTGCGGGACACCGCTTATTACTTCATTCCATTTTGAGTGCTGGTCTCTTATCACTACTCTCACTTGCAAAAAGTCTTCAATCCAATTTATTAATTTACCTTGTATTCCTCCTTCATATTCTAATTTCTTAAGCAACTTCTTATGTGGTACTTTGTCAAAAGCTTTTTTTTAGGTCTAGAAATGCACAATCAGCCCATCCATCTCTTTCTTGTATTATATCTATTAGCCTTGAATAGAAACATATTAAATTGGTGACGCATGATCGTCCTTGTCTGAATCCAAATTGCCTTGGATTTAGTACGTTGTTTTTTTCCAAGTATTTTACCCATCTATTTTTGATAATTCTTTCACAAATTTTTGCTATTGTACTTGTTAGAGAGACTGGTCTATAGTTGGTAGGTTCTTCTTTATTTCCTCCTTTATATATAGGTACTATATTTGCTTTTTTCCAATCTTCTGGAACTTTTCCTTCTTTCAAGGAACTGCTTATTATGCTATGTATTTTGTCTGCCAGTTCATTCCTGCATTCTTTCAGAATCCAGTTTGCTATTTCATCTGGTCCATGTGATTTTCTGACATCAAGATTACTCAATTGTATCAATATTTCATTCTTTGATACTTCTATTTTTTCTATAGGGGGGGCTTTCTCTTTCCATTCAATCTCTTCAGGTTGTATGTTCTCCCTTGTAAACACTGATTTAAAATGTTTGTTCATAATTTCCGCCATTTCCATTTCCTCAGTGTATTCAACTCCCCCTTGTCTTAATTTCTCCAAGTCCTGTTTGTTTTTCAGTTTATTGTTTACAAATCTGTAGAATAGTTTTGGTTGATCTTTACATTTTTCTATGACGTCTTTTTCATATTTTCTCTTTTCCTCTCTGCACGTTTGTACATATTCATTTCTATAACTGGTATATATTTTCCATTTTTCAGGTTTTCTGTCTTTTTTCCATCTGGTCCAGGCTTTGTCTCTTTTGTCTTTTAACTCCCTACAACTTTTGTTGTACCAGCATTTTACATATTCTTTCTCTTGTTTTTGTCTTGGGACATACTTTTCCACTCCTTTTTTGTAAATTTTTGTCAAAATATTCCATTTCTTTTCCACTGATGTTTCTTCTTTGTATATTTCTTCCCAGTTTTCCTTTTGAAAGAATTCTCTTATTTTATCAAAGTTTGTTTTTTCATACATCATTCTTCCTTTTCTATATTGTTCATTTCTTTTCATATATTTTTCTTCATTAAGTTCCAGTTCAATCAATATGTGGTCACTTTTACCTATTGGTGTTTTATATTCAATCTTGTCCACTATTCTAGGTTCAGATGTAATTAATAAGTCTAGTCTCGATGGTTCTTCTTCATTTCTATACCTAGTGTTCTCCTGTATCCATTGTGTCATTGTGTGGTCAATAATCATCTCAAGTAGAGCGTTTCCCCATGAGTCATCTCCACCCTTTACTGTCATTTCTTCCCAGCAGATTTCTTTGCAATTAAAGTCGCCCATCATAACTATTCTTCCTCCATCTTCCATTATTTTATTTAATGTTATCTTTGTGTCCTCTAACATACTTTTATGTTCACTCTCCTCCCATGAGGCTGTTTTTGGAGGCACATAATTTATCACAAACTTTCTGCTCTTCTTATCTCTGTCTTCCACTTCTATCATAATCATCTCTACTGTATTCTTTCCATATATGACACCTTTCACGTTTATATCCTTCTTAGTCAGGAACATAACTCCACCCCCTTGCTTTTTCTCTCTGTTTCTAATCCAATAATTGTATGCATTATGTCCTACACTGTTGGGTGGTAGTGGGCCTTTTAATTTTGTTTCTACAATTCCCATTATGTCCGGTTCTTTTTCTTTCAAATAATAATTCAGCTCATTCAATCCTGTTATTAATCCATCTATATTTGTGTAAGACACTCTTAGTTTTCTGCCACTTCCATTGTGTTCTCTGTTTCCCTTATGTTTTTCTCTTGTATGTCGACTTTCTTCAGTTTCATATTCACTACTCTCCAATAGAATCTCTCTTTTTCTGACTCCGTTCTTATCTCGTTTTTTTCCTTTGCTTCAAGTCTTTTCTGTTTTTCTTCCTCTCTTTCCTCTTTATTCATTTCCCTTTTTATCCATACCTTTTTATATTGTTCACTTGTTGCTAGTTTCCCTGTTTTGGATAAGATATTCTCAGCCGTAGTTTGTGACCTGAATTTAATCTTGATTGGTCTGGTCTTGTCTGTACTATATTTCCCTAGCCTGAATTTCTCTTCGATTTGTTTCATTATTTCTGGTTCATCTTCCTGAACTAATTCTAGTAAATTTCTTACTTTTTCATTTTCCTCTTTGATTCTTGTGGTTCTATCTGGGTTATGTTTCTCTTCCATTCCTAATATAATTATACATTTCTTTTTGTCTGCTAAATCTCTTACTATATTCTCCTTCTGTCTCATCACTTTAATAACTGAGTTTTCAGTTTGTTCATTCATTTGCTGTCTGATTATGTCAGTGAATGCAACCTTGCTATTTTCATGAATTTTTTTCCAACCCTCCTTGTTCTCCATATTATTCTCCTTTAAGACTTTATTCTCATCTTTTACTTCTTTTAACTGTTGTTTTAATTCTTCAATTTCCTTAGTTAAGTTTTTGTTCGCCCTCTCTAGTTCTTCCAATTTTTCAATTCTTCGTATCATACTGTCAACATTACCGAACCTACGCTCCAAGTCCTCGTTCATCTTATCGACCTTCTCTTCTAGTCTTGTCAGTCGGGGGGGGGGGGGGTTGTGTCCCCCCCACCCTCTTTAAATCCCTTGAAAATATTCTCATCACTTTCTACTGTATTGCTCCTATCTATACCTCTAATCTTCACATTCCTATTAGACATGTCGTCATCCTCCAGCTCGTCTTGCGGTCGTTTGTCCACCTTTCGGCGGCCCGTCAGGGCCAATTCCTCCACCTCCTCATTACCTTCCATTTCCCCAGCAATCCCTCCCCCTCTCCTCTTTCCTTACTTTCCCACTACCCCACGAGCAATTTCCCCCCACCCTGCAAATACAAAAAGGCACTTCTCTTTGCGTTGGGATCCACAATCTGCACTTTTCTTCAGAACGTTCTTCAAGCCGTCCGTTCGTTGAAAGTGTGTGTGTGTGTGTGTGTGATTCACCATGATCTTGTATCATGTGTTGGACTTGTAATAGACAGCTATTTCCCTCCCGGAAGAGATCTCAGAGCCTGTATGACCGACCTATGGGTAATGCTGTGACCCTACATGCACACACACCCCGAACTCCCTGCCCACGAGAGTTGGAGTAATAATCCACAGCGCAGCGATACTGAAATTATTTCAGCCCTGGTCGGGATGCGAACCCGGACCGCCATAGTAGCAACCGGGAACTCTGCCAACTACGCCACGAGTTGTGTGATTCATCATGGTCTTGGATTGTGTGTTGGACTCGTCATCGACAGCTATTTCCCTCCCGGAGGAGATTTCTTATCTTGTATGACCGATCTATGGGTAATGCTGTGAGCTTACACGCACACACACACCCAACTCCCCGCCCACGAGAATTGGAGTAACAACTCACAGGGCAGCGATACTGAAATTATTTCAGCCCTGGGCGGGATTCGAACCCGGACTTCCGTTCGAATCCCGCCCAGGACTGAAATAATTTCAGTATCGCTGCGCGCGCGTGTGTATGTGTGTGTGTATTCAAATTTTTCCATTCTCCGCACATACCTCTCTCATATCCTTTCCCGTCCCTACTCAACGGAACAAGGCATCCTTCACCCCATCCATTCCATCTATTTCATTCTCGGTCTTCCCCTCAACTTCATTCCATCTACCTCTGTCTTCCACACTCTTTTTACAAATCTTCAATTACTCTCTTCATATGCCCAAATCATCCCCGCTCTCAGCCTCACCTTATTCCTCGCTCTATTCAACCTCGTAACCCCAACATAGTTCTCAAACACTTCATCTCAAATCAATTTAAATATATTCTTTCGTTCCATTCCATGTCTCTGTCCCGTACGGTGTCGTAGGCACAATCACCCTTTCATATATTTTTCTCTTTGCGTCCTTCCCCAGATAGTTATTTCTCGTGACAGTTTTCAATCCCCCAAGACAATGACTTGCTTCTTTGAATCTACAGTTTGCCTCCACCCGCACTCTATTATTCCTTACTACATGTGTCACTGAATAATTAAATTTATCAACCTCTTCCAGCCTTTTTATGACTTACCTCCAACTCCCTGCCACCCTCACCCTTTGTAATGTCACCCCTTAATTTTACCTACAGTTGATACCTTCTCTTTAA
>NC_134787.1:29373092-29490592 GCF_046742065.1 Oratosquilla oratoria
TATATTTTCCCTTGTAAACACTGATTTAAAATGTTTGTTCATAATTTCCGCCATTTCCATTTCCTCAGTGTATTCAACTCCTCCTTGTCTTAATTTCTCCAAGTCTTGTTTGTTTTTCAGTTTATTGTTTACAAATCTGTAGAAAAGTTTAGCAAGATCTTTACACTTTTCAATAACATCTTTTTCATATTTTTTTTTTCCTCTCTGCACTTTTGTACATATTCATTTCTATAACCAGTATATATTTTCCATTTTTCAGGTCTTCTGTCTTTTTTCCATCTGGTCCAGGCTTTGTCTCTTTTGTCTTTTAACTCCCTACAACTTTTGTTGTACCAGCATTTTACATATTCTTTTTCTTGTTTTTGTCTTGGGACATACTTTTCCACTCCTTTTTTGTAAATTTTTGTCAAAATATTCCATTTCTCTTCCACTGATGTTTCTTCTTTGTATATTTCTTCCCAGTTTTCTTGTTGGAAGAATTCTCTTATTTTATCAAAGTTTGTTTTTTCATACATCATTCTTCCTTTTCTATATTGTTCATTTCTTTTCATATATTTTTCTTCATTAAGTTCCAGTTCAATCAATATGTGGTCACTTTTACCTATTGGTGTTTTATATTCAATCTTGTCCACTATTCTAGGTTCAGATGTAATTATTAAGTCTAGTCTCGATGGTTCTTCTTCATTTCTATACCTAGTGTTCTCTTGTATCCATTGTGTCATTGAATGGTCAGTAATCATCTCAAGTAGAGCATTTCCCCATGAGTCATCACCACTCTTTACTGTCATTTCTTCCCAGCAGATTTCTTTGCAATTAAAGTCGCCCATCATAACTATTCTTCCTCCGTCTTCCATTATTTTAGTTAATGCTATCTTTGTGTCCTCTAACATACTTTTATGTTCACTCTCCTCCCATGAGGCTGTTTTCGGAGGCACATAATTTATCACAAATTTTCTGCTCTTCTTATCTCTGTCTTCCACTTCTATCATAATCATCTCTACTGTATTCTTTCCATATATGACACCTTTCACGTTTATATCCTTCTTAGTCAGGAACATAACTCCACCCCCTTGCTTTTTCTCTCTGTTTCTAATCCAATAATTGTATGCATCATGTCCTACACTGTTGGGTGGTAGTGGGCCTTTTAATTTTGTTTCTACAATTCCCATTATGTCCGGTTCTTTTTCTTTCAAATAATCATTCAGTTCATTCAATCCTGTTATCAATCCATCTATATTTGTGTAAGACGCTCTTAGTTTTCTGCCACTTCCATTGTGTTCTCTGTTTCCCTTATGTTTTTCTTTTGTATGTCGAACTGCTTTATTTTCATGTTCACTACTCTCCAATAGAATCTCTCTTTCTCTGACTCCGTTCTTTCCTCGTTTTTTGCCTTAGCTTCAAGTCTTTTCTGCTTTTCTTCCTCTCTTTCCTCCTTATTCATTTCTCTTTTTATCCATACCTTTTTATATTGATCATTTGTTGCTAGTTTCCCTGTTTTGGATAGAATTTTCTCTGCCGTTGTTTGTGACCTGAATTTAATCTTAATTGGTCTGGTCTTATCTGTACTATATTTTCCGAGTCTGAATTTTTCCTCAATTTCCTTTATAATTTCTGGTTCATCTTCCTGGACTAATTTTAATAAACTGCTTACTCTTTCATTTTCCTCCTTGATTCTTGCGGTTCTATCTGGGTTATGTTTCTCTTCCATTCCTAATATAATTATACATATCTTTTTGTCAGCTAATTCTCTTACTATATTCTCCTTCTGTCTCATCACTTTAATAACTGAGTCTTCATTATGTTCTTTCAATTGCTGTTTGACTATGTCAGTGAATGAAACCTTATTCCCTTCTTGGGTTGTTCTCCAATTTTTAGCTTCTTTAGCTATTGTCTCTCTGTTTTCATTACTATTCTTCTTCAATTTCTCATTCTCCTCCTTTACATTTCTTAACTGTCTTTTTAGGTCCTCTATTTCATCAGTTAAGTTTCTGTTTGCCTTCTCTAGTTGTTCCAACCTTTCAATTCTCTGGAAAATGGAGTCAACATTACCTAACCTACTTTCCAAGTCCTCGATTACCTTATCAACTCTCTCCTCTAGTCTTATCAGTGGGGGGGGGGGGGTTGTGTCCCCCCCCCCCACCCTCTTTAAATCCCTGGAACATATTCTCGTCACTTTCTACTGTATTGCTCCTCTCTATACTTCTAATCTTTACATTTTTATTAGACATTTCATCATCGCTCAGTCTTTTGTTTACCTTTCGCTTGTCTGGCTGGGCCAAGTCTTCTCCCTCCTCATTTCCTTCCATTTCCCTCAGTAATCCCTCCCCTTTTCCTCTTTCCCTACTTTCCCACTACTCCACGAGCAATTTCCCCCCCACCCTGTAAAAACACTAGGCACTTCTCTTTGCGTTGGGATCCACAGACTTCAGTTTTCTTCAGAACGTCATCCAAGCCGTCCATTCGCTGAAGTGTATTTACCTAGTTGTATTTACCTAGTTGTATTTTACGGGAAGGGGAGCTATGCTCGTGGGGTCCCGTCTTCATATCTCATTTTATCTAAACTATTTTTAAATTCATGTATTGTTTTTGCACACACCACTTTCTCATCTATCTTGTTCCAACTGTCTATTACTCTGTGAGGAAAGCTGTTCTTTTTCAAATCTCTTCTATAGCTGTCTTTTTTTATTTTCTTTCCGTGTCCTCTTGTATTTCTGTCATCCCATTTTATCAGATTCTCTCTATCAGTAATTTCTATGCCTTTCATGATTCTGTAAATAGCTATCAAATCTCCTCTCTCTCTTCTTTGCTCTAGTGTCTGTAGTTTAAGTTTTTGTAGTCTCTCTTCATATGATAGTTTTGAGAGTGTTGGTGCCAGTTTTGTAATTGCTCTTTGTATTCTTTCAAGTTTTTTTATACATTTTTTTGTACTTGGTGACCATATCGTTGCTGCATATTCCAATCTTGGTCTTATCAGGGTGATTAGGATTTTCTTCACCATTTCTTCATCCAGGTATGTAAATGCCACTTTGATTGTTCTTATTAAATTATAAGTTTCTTCAAAAATCTTATTTATATGTTTCTCAGGTGACATATTATTCATAACAATGACTCCCAGGTCCTTCTCATTTTCTACTTTTTTTATTCCTTCTTCTCCCAAATTATATGCTCCTGTTATTCTGTTTTTGCTTTTTCCAAATTCCATTATACTACACTTTTTTGTATTGAACTGCATCTCCCACTTCCTACTCCATTCTTGTACTTTATTTAGATCTCTCTGTAGTGATTCACAATCTTCTTCAGTTTTCACTCTTTTCAGTAGTTTTGCATCATCTGCAAAGAAGCTCATATAGCTTTCAATTCCTTCATCCATATCATTAATATATATAGCAAACATTATTGGGGCCAGAACTGTTCCCTGCGGGACACCGCTTATTACTTCATTCCATTTTGAGTGCTGGTCTCTTATCACTACTCTCATTTTTCTTTCTTGCAAAAAGTCTTCCATCCAATTTAGCAATTTACCTTGTATTCCTCCTTCATATTCTAATTTCTTAAGCAACTTCTTATGTGGTACTTTGTCAAAGCTTTTTTTAGGTCTAGAAATGCACAATCAGCCCATCCATCTCTTTCTTGTATTATATCTATTAGCCTTGAATAGAAACATATTAAATTGGTGACGCATGATCGTCCTTGTCTGAATCCAAATTGCCTTGGATTTAGTACGTTGTTTTTTTCCAAGTATTTTACCCATCTACTTTTGATAATTCTTTCACACATTTTTGCTATTGTACTTGTTAGAGAGACTGGTCTATAGTTGGTAGGTTCTTCTTTATTTCCTCCTTTATATATAGGTACTATATTTGCTTTTTTCCAATCTTCTGGAACTTTTCCTTCTTTCAAGGAACTGCTTATTATGCTATGTATTTTGTCTGCCAGTTCATTCCTGCATTCTTTCAGAATCCAGTTTGCTATTTCATCTGGCCCATGCGATTTTCTGACATCAAAATTACCCAAGTGTGTCAATATTTCATTCTTTGTTACTTCTATTTCTTCCATAGGGGGGACTATTTCTTTCCACTCAATCTCTTCAGGTTGTATATTTTCCCTTGTAAACACTGATTTAAAATGTTTGTTCATAATTTCCGCCATTTCCATTTCCTCAGTGTATTCAATTCCTCCTTGTCTTAGTTTCTCTAATTCTTGTTTGTTTTTCAGTTTATTGTTTACAAATCTGTAGAATAGTTTTGGTTGATCTTTACACTTTTCAATAACATCTTTTTCATATTTTTTTTTCCTCTCTGCACTTTTGTACATATTCATTTCTATAACCAGTATATATTTTCCATTTTTCAGGTCTTCTGTCTTTTTTCCATCTGGTCCAGGCTTTGTCTCTTTTGTCTTTTAACTCCCTACAGCTTTTGTTGTACCAGCATTTTACATATTCTTTTTCTTGTTTTTGTCTTGGGACATACTTTTCCACTCCTTTTTTGTAAATTTTTGTCAAAATATTCCATTTCTCTTCCACTGATGTTTCTTCTTTGTATATTTCTTCCCAGTTTTCTTGTTGGAAGAATTCTCTTATTTTATCAAAGTTTGTTTTTTCATACATCATTCTTCCTTTTCTATATTGTTCATTTCTTTTCATATATTTTTCTTCATTAAGTTCCAGTTCAATCAATATGTGGTCACTTTTACCTATTGGTGTTTTATATTCAATCTTGTCCACTATTCTAGGTTCAGATGTAATTATTAAGTCTAGTCTCGATGGTTCTTCTTCATTTCTATACCTAGTGTTCTCTTGTATCCATTGTGTCATTGAATGGTCAGTAATCATCTCAAGTAGAGCATTTCCCCATGAGTCATCACCACTCTTTACTGTCATTTCTTCCCAGCAGATTTCTTTGCAATTAAAGTCGCCCATCATAACTATTCTTCCTCCGTCTTCCATTATTTTAGTTAATGCTATCTTTGTGTCCTCTAACATACTTTTATGTTCACTCTCCTCCCATGAGGCTGTTTTCGGAGGCACATAATTTATCACAAATTTTCTGCTCTTCTTATCTCTGTCTTCCACTTCTATCATAATCATCTCTACTGTATTCTTTCCATATATGACACCTTTCACGTTTATATCCTTCTTAGTCAGGAACATAACTCCACCCCCTTGCTTTTTCTCTCTGTTTCTAATCCAATAATTGTATGCATCATGTCCTACACTGTTGGGTGGTAGTGGGCCTTTTAATTTTGTTTCTACAATTCCCATTATGTCCGGTTCTTTTTCTTTCAAATAATCATTCAGTTCATTCAATCCTGTTATCAATCCATCTATATTTGTGTAAGACGCTCTTAGTTTTCTGCCACTTCCATTGTGTTCTCTGTTTCCCTTATGTTTTTCTTTTGTATGTCGAACTGCTTTATTTTCATGTTCACTACTCTCCAATAGAATCTCTCTTTCTCTGACTCCGTTCTTTCCTCGTTTTTTGCCTTAGCTTCAAGTCTTTTCTGCTTTTCTGCCTCTCTTTCCTCCTTATTCATTTCTCTTTTTATCCATACCTTTTTATATTGATCATTTGTTGCTAGTTTCCCTGTTTTGGATAGAATTTTCTCTGCCGTTGTTTGTGACCTGAATTTAATCTTAATTGGTCTGGTCTTATCTGTACTATATTTTCCGAGTCTGAATTTTTCCTCAATTTCCTTTATAATTTCTGGTTCATCTTCCTGGACTAATTTTAATAAACTGCTTACTCTTTCATTTTCCTCCTTGATTCTTGCGGTTCTATCTGGGTTATGTTTCTCTTCCATTCCTAATATAATTATACATATCTTTTTGTCAGCTAATTCTCTTACTATATTCTCCTTCTGTCTCATCACTTTAATAACTGAGTCTTCATTATGTTCTTTCAATTGCTGTTTGACTATGTCAGTGAATGAAACCTTATTCCCTTCTTGGGTTGTTCTCCAATTTTTAGCTTCTTTAGCTATTGTCTCTCTGTTTTCATTACTATTCTTCTTCAATTTCTCATTCTCCTCCTTTACATTTCTTAACTGTCTTTTTAGGTCCTCTATTTCATCAGTTAAGTTTCTGTTTGCCTTCTCTAGTTGTTCCAACCTTTCAATTCTCTGGAAAATGGAGTCAACATTACCTAACCTACTTTCCAAGTCCTCGATCACCTTATCAACTCTCTCCTCTAGTCTTATCAGTCGGGGGGGGGGGGGTTGTGTCCCCCCCCCACCCACCCTCTTTAAATCCCTGGAACATATTCTCGTCACTTTCTACTGTATTGCTCCTCTCTATACTTCTAATCTTTACATTTTTATTAGACATTTCATCATCGCTCAGTCTTTTGTTTACCTTTCGCTTGTCTGGCTGGGCCAAGTCTTCTCCCTCCTCATTTCCTTCCATTTCCCTCAGTAATCCCTCCCCTTTTCCTCTTTCCCTACTTTCCCACTACTCCACGAGCAATTTCCCCCCCACCCTGTAAAAACACTAGGCACTTCTCTTTGCGTTGGGATCCACAGACTTCAGTTTTCTTCAGAACGTCATCCAAGCCGTCCATTCGCTGAAGTGTGTGTGTGTGTGTGTGTGTGTGTGTGTGTACCAAATGTTTGAAAAAAAAACATATAGTTTTCCGTACAAAGTTATTGATTCATGAAATATTTTGGATGAAGGAATGGTAATCAAACAATATGAGATATTCTAAGATCAGAATTAACTATTAGGAATGCAGAGATGGGATCGCACGCGCTTTCAAATCAATGTTTTAGTTTGTTTGTTTAAGTGGTGAACGAAGTGATCTATAATTCTTTCCAGATAACAGTTTATTCGTATATGCAGTGGCGGTTCTTCCTATGGGCGGTATGGGCGGTCGCCCAGGGCGGCACTTGGGAGGGGGCGGTATTGCCCCCTTCCAAATGCAGATCAAACCATGAGCGCCTGAGTCTATCTATACCGAATGTATAAAAGCTCCATAAAAGGAGAGAGAGAGAGAGAGAGAGAGAGAGAGAGAGAGAGAGAGAGAGAGAGAGAGAGAGAGAGAGAGAGAGAGAGAGAGAGAGAGAGAGAGAGAGAGAGATAGAGAGAGAGAGATAGATAGATAGATAGAGAGAGAGAGAGAGAGAGACGGACTTTGACGCGTACGATACTCGTAACGAAGAGATAGATAGAGAGAGAGAGAGAGAGAGAGGGGGGGGGGCTTTAACGCGTACAATACTCGTAACACATTACTGGTGACAGCGTCAACGCTCCACACTGCTTAACATCCTTGTGAGTGGCATCTATGATTTTGAAGAGACTGGAAGAGTTAAAAATTCCTTTCATGGACTGTAGAGGGCAATCATACGACAATGGGGCAAACATGAAAGGAAAAAACAAGGGTGTTCAATCCAGGCTACTTGAAATAAATCCCAGAGCTCTGTTTGTTCCATATGGGGCTCATTCTCTAAATCTGGTAGTGGCCGATGCTGCCAAGGAATCTATTGATGCCACAAGTTACTTTGGCATCTTGCAGAAGCTTTACAACTTGTTTTCAGCCTCCACACAACGATGGGCTATTTTGAAAAAACATGTGAATATCACCTTAAAGATGTGGTCTGATACAAGATGGGAGAGCAAGATCAAGAGTGTGGAGCCCCTAAGATATCAAGCAGCTGCAGTGAGAGATGCACTGATCGAGGTAGAGATCACACCAAAGATTCTGCAATAAAGGTTGAGGCCCAGTCTCTTGCAGAGGAGGTTGGATCATACCGCCTCGCCATTTGTTCAGTTGTGTGGTACGACCTGTTGTGCCAAATTCAGCATGTGAGAAAGCAGATGCAATCTCCTAGCATGCAAGTTGATGTTGCAACAAATCTCCTAAAGAAGACAGAGAGAGCTCTCTGTGATTACAGGGCAACAGGGTTTGTTGCGGCTCAGATTGCTGCCAAAGATATCTGTGAACAAATGAATGTGGAGGCTGTGTTAAAACAGAAACGGCTAAGGTCTACAAAGCGGCACTTCTCCTATGAAGCATGTGATGATCCCTTAAATGATGCTTTGAAGAAGTTGGAGGTGACATTCTTCAAAGCAGTCGCTGATGCTGCAATGTCAGCCATTCAGGAAAAATTGTCCACCTTGGAAAATGTGGGAGAGAAGTTTGGTGTGCTGACTAATTTTCATAATCTTACATTTGAGGAGCTGACCAAAAAACGTGAGGATCTTAGCACTACACTACAGTTTAAGGGTCTTTCTGACTTGAATGGTAGAGAGGTTGTACATGAGCTGAAAAACTTGCCAGACATGCCATCACAAACTATGTCCTTGCTTGAGCAATTAACATTTATCCACGAAAAGGAGCTCTCTGAAATATATCCAAATTTGTGGACTGCTCTCAGGATTGCTATTACTCTTCCAGTCACTGTTGCTGAAGCAGAGAGGAGCTTTTCGAAATTGAAACTCAGTAAGTCCTACCTGAGGTCAGCTATGTCACAGAAACGACTCACTGCTCTGGCCACCATCAGCATAAATCACACAGTTGCTGAAAATATTTCTTATAATGAATTAGTTGATGACTTTGCAGCTAGGTAAGTGAGAAAAGCAAGGATTTAGATGGGAGTTGTATTGTGGTCCAATAAATTCTGTTTACTTATTTATTTTTTTGCAAGGTTTGTAAAATTCGCAAATAATTTACTTTTATTCTGAAGTAGCAATAAATATTTCAATAAAAAGTTGTTTTGTGAAAGTTTTGGTCGTCTTAAACTTCTTATTTACATTGTGGAGGGGGAGAAGCCAAGCATTTTATGTGCATTGTGGAAGGGGGGCGCCGAAGGTGAGGTTCGCCCAGGGCGCCATATAGGCTAAGTCCGCCACTGCGTATATGGGTAATTCGTTTCGAATAAGAAATGCCTGCTCCACCTTACGTAGCAAAAGCGACGAACTCCGACCTACATTAGTGAGGCACCTGAGGCTTAATCGAATATGACCCCTTCACGTCGGAATTAACCTTCTCAGCTGGATAAAGTCGCATGTCGTCTTTAGCCGAAATAAAATCCATTACCGTAATTATGTCATATGTTGAAGGAGTCAAGTTCTTTAATCCGCGTTCATCTTGTTTCAGGTATCGTACTGCTCGGAGTCATGCCGCGATGCTTCGTGGACGTCCCTCCATTATACCGAATGCCGTGTTCTCAACTTATTGGATGATGCCACTCTGGGCAAGATGGGACTCCTCACATACAGGTCAGTTAACTTTTTTCGTTTAGATCGGTTGGATCTATCCAATTGGATCCTTCGGAGTCACTGGATCCATAAGTCATTGGGTCCATCAGTCACTAGATTTTTTAAATCTCTTCCCTCCCCTTCTCCCGTCCCCACTTCTTTCCCCTTCTCTCCCCACTTGGCCTTAGCACTACGAAAGTTTCTGGTCAAAATGGAGTACCATCAGCGGTGAGATAAAAAAAAAAAAAAAAAAAAAAAAATCTTAACAACAGAGTCTTCCACTGGGCCAGTAGCATGCAAATATCACTTGAGCTGTATTATAGCTTGTATAAACCAATTTTCAATAACCGGATGGTGGAGCTCAGGAAATCCTAAGAACAGATTCGTACGGACCGGTAAGAACCGGCTGAGCCCCACCACTGAGTACCGCATATTTTATTATTATTATTATTATTGATTATTATTATTATTATTATTATTATTATTATTATTATTATTATTATTATTATTATTATTATTATTATTATCATTATTAGTATTGTTATTATTATTTATTAATTATTATTATTATTATTATTAATATCATGGCTACCTCCCTGGTAAGGGGGAAAAAGCTTTGGTATATGTATCATTATTACTATTATTATTATTATTATTATTATTATTATTATTATTATTATTATTATTATTATTATTATTATTATTATTATTATTATTATTATTGTTACTATTATTATCATCATTATAAACTGTGCCTCCGTGCTGACACCTTGCATGAGTAAACAGTTCTGTTTCGATCTATTGAAAGTGTACCTCCATTCAACATATTTCCAAATAGAAAGATGACTGTTTTCAGCCTTCTAATTACTGTCTTATAAATTTAATTTCCTGCCTATCTAAAGAACAGATGTTTAATAAAAATATTAAGAAACATCTCCCCGCTCATAAGATTCTTTCTTGAGCCACGTAAAAGAAAAAAAAAAAAAAAAAAAAAAATCGTCCCTGCCCAACCCGAGAAAACAGCCTGACCCGAATTAAGAAAAAAAAAGAAAATAATAAATAAATAAATAAACAAAAAATAAATAAATAAATAAAAAAATAAAAAAATAAATAAATAAAATAAAAAGATAAGTACAATTTCAAAATTCGCGCCTCTCGATTTTCGAGCCTTCCGAACGTGCCCGAATGCGCCTCGGTACCGTTCGGCGCAGTGCATAAATGGCTGACTCTGTAAGTGCCGAAGTGTTTGGTTTACGACATTTGTATAACTTTTATCGTAGATAACATAGCGCAAGAGGGAAATTCTACCCTCTTAAAGCCCTGATATGGACTGAGCATTCCCAACGGCGCATCTCTTTCTGAATTCTACGCAGAATTCTCTGACGGAAAAATTGACAACGAGCCGCTACGCAAATCATGCAGGCGATAATGTGTCAATTTTTTACCTGGTGAGTTTGCATGTTTCATCCACATATTTCGAAAAAAAAGACCCACCTCCTCCCAGAAGCAAAGATGATTGCCAATTAATTTTTTCACGTGGCCACATCACCAGTATTTGTTCCGCAAACGGCGTTCTACTCGATATATTCTACATTACTGTATGATTTTTTTTTTTTTGTAAAAGACACATCATAAGCATTTAGTAAAATGTGGTACAAATCTGATTTCTAAGCTACCCTCTGCTTCTTCATTCCTGACCTCTCTGACTTTTGTATACTATTTTTTTTTTTGCCTGGACATCTTCCATACACGTTTGTCGTGGCACCACTACCTTTTTCTAAATCATTCTCTAGACGTTCTTTTCAAAATGAGGTCCATTATTCTTGAAGGATTGCTACAGAACACTTGGCTTCAGACCTTTCTGTTATATCTATTTGAGGGCACAGAAAAAATCTTGTCGCTGAAATAAGTTTCTTCACCTATCCATTGAACATGATCTTTCACGGCGTTATCCCCTTTTCTTCGAAAGCACTTTTTTTTCCTTCCTTAATCTTTCTGGATCTATCTTTCACTAGTAAACTCTAGTGGGAAATTTATATCTCATTGTTGCTTGAACAACTTCAGTGAAACTAGGTGTTCTATACAGTCTTTCAATTTTCCTGACTCAAAATAAACTGCTAATCCTATAATACACGGGCCTTCTTCATCCTTGTATAGGGTATGTTCCAATATTTGTGGGTGATTCGTTTTAATACTTGTAAGGTAGAATCCAAAGCCTTACACTCTACATTTTTTTTCTTTTGTTATTTTCTCTTTTTGCAATATCCATGGTCACTGTTCTTCTGATCCCGGTTGCTGCATGCTCTCACCACTTTCCTATGCAACTACTTTTTGCAAGAGCCAACCAGTACGCGGTCTTTCTTGCCTCTTGCTGAGAATGCCTGGAACTCTTCTCTTTTATACCTTTCCACCTTTCAAGGAGGAAATTTCAAGACGCTTCCACCTTCATCGTCACTTGACTTCGAATCAATGTGCTTTTAGTTGTTTTCCATGCCGACCTTCTGTGGGGCGTTTTTATTTGTATTATTATTATCATTATTTTAACTGTTGATTATATATTATTCACTTTCACATTTCTGTTGCTTGGTGAAATATGTATATGTTATTTTTCTGGTGTTGCGAGTATAATCAATCATACAGTTATTCCTCAATTTCTATAGTCTTCATATTCTTTTATAAGTATAAAATGATCAATTCCTATAATTGTCCCAACCATTTGATTTTCGTTGGGATAATTTCAATTATCATCCTTGCGTCCATTACATATTTTAGTCTTTACCACATGTGTATCTTATTGGACCAATGCTTTCATCTCAGCCTTACAGATTTAATTTTTTCCTTCCTAATTTATATTTACCATCAAACACTTCTATTGTCACATCTTAAAATATGCTTTACAGTGTCAACGTGAGTTTCATTTTCGTTATATATAGTTTTCCTTGGGAAGCGAAATTTAAAGCAATTTAGGCATTTTGTATCTCACAAATCTCTGTTTGAGGTTCTGCAAGTCTCTTCACCTCATCTCTCTACTAAGAAGGGGATAACAGGATCTCTAGGCGAGACTCAGGGACTGACCATCTGGAAAAGGAAGACCAATTATTGCCCCACCACCTCCAAGTGGTGCTTCCCGTAGCCTAACCCCACCTGAGAGTTGCCGAATGTGAGACAGTGACTGACAGTATATATATATGCATATACAATGGTCGTCCTGTGGACGGGTTGAGAGTAACACAAGTCGGAAAACAGCATATATGACTGAGCAACCCTATTTAGGATCTATTCTGCTCATCCCACATGGGGAAGGAGCTAGAAAAGGTGTTCTAAACATCACCTCCCTAAACTTAACCTAGCTGGGAAGCCACCTACAGCAAGGTCACCCATAACGCGGCACGAATGATAATAATAACCAAATAATAACAAGGGAGGAGGAACAGCTCTCCCAACACCAAAGCTCCTGTTGCATTCTCGCCTTGCCCTGCAACGCTTCTTCTTGAGTAAAGTGAAGAGACGTCCCCTCTTCGAAAGTTGTTTGAAGTGGGAAGTGTGGCTCCATGGGAGTTTGGTCAGAGAGGCCGTGAAGACTGGCGCCGGCGGAAGGTACTTACAATATTGAGCACGTACCTTTATGTTACTGTCTGCTTAAACACTCAGCTAACCTCACCTGCCTGTGGGTTGACCCCACAGTTGGTGGTGCCATTACGATTAGGTAAGACGGTGTGGGTGGGTAATTACCAGGGTGGCGGTTGGAGGTGACCTCTCCATACATAGGTGTAGTGCGAAATTAAATAGAGATCGTAGATGCCACATCAGACTGTATATTCAGTGATGGGTGAATTTTCGCGAATCAACATTGATCCTAACAATTTATTATTTTTTCTTTGTTTGCGGGGCTAGTAACCACTCGGACCCCGGGTACGGACAGTTGCTCACTGGATAATTGCTCACCGGATAGTTGCTCACCGGATAATTGCTCACCGGACAATCGCTCACCGGAGAAGTGACAAAGAGGACACTTGCTCACCAAAGATTTTTTTTTACTTTTCTTGAACTTGATGACAAACAATATACAGGATTTTTTAGTTATATTTAGGTTTATTACAGCAATAATACACAAACAATATCCAAACTTTCATATTTTAGTTTTTAATAATTATAAAATTCAATACAAATTTCTCCCATCAATATATAGTAAATTTGTATTGAATTTTATAATTATTAAAAACTAAAATATGAATGTTTTATAATTATTAAAAACTAAAATATGAAAGTTTGGATATTGTTTGTGTATTATTGCTGTAATAAACCTAAATATAACTAAAAAAATCCTGTATATTGTTTGTTATCAAGTTCAAGAAAAGTAAAAAAAAATCTTTGGTGAGCAAGTGTCCTATTTGTCACTTCTCCGGTGAGCGATTGTCCGGTGAGCAATTATCCGGTGAGCAACTATCCAGTGAGCAACTGCCCTACACCCCTCGTACCCAAACCTTGCAGGCTGTCCGAAACAGTTCATATACTCGGTTGTTGTCCGAGCGATGCCACCACTGTCAGAGGCGGTGCCCTGGCCTTGGCGGAGTGAGGGGTACCCTTCAACCGCAGGCGTCTCCAGGGTGAAGGCGTGCCCCCAGGAAGTTCAGGGTTGCCTCGGAAGGGGAGACGGTGAGGTGTCGCGCCACCCCTGCCGCGGTGAGTGGCAGCCTGAGTCCTAGGCGAAGAATGGCCGTGGCTCTACACTCTAGCAGGTAGTGGTGGAGGGGCTGTTGCACCTCGGCCCCACAGATTTTGCAGCGTTCGTGATTGTCTCTTCCCGCGCGTAGCACTTGCCACCCACAGCGATATCTTAGTCGGATCCTGTGGACGGTAGATTCCGCCCTTCTACCCGGAGGCAGGTGGACTGCCTCGTACCTAGTGACGAGGTAGTACCACAGCGCTGATTCCGAAGTATGAAGTTTGCTGCTGTGGTTGGCCCTGGCCATTAATCTGGCCTTCTTGATGGTGACGCCCTTGATCTGTGTGATCGTGGGTGCCAGGGGCAGATTTTGCTGAACCTCGTCGCTGCCTGGGCAGCAGCATCCGCTATAGTGTTCCCTGGAATCCCGATGTGACTGGGGATCCAGTGAAATGTTGCAGACCTTTCATGTTGGTCCAAAAGGTGCAGCGAGTGCTGCATTGATGTCGTTAAGTAGACGTCATCCGTTGTCTTCGCGGACCGAATGATGTCAGTAGCACCCCTTGAGTCTGTGTGGATCACGACTGCCCCCTACCCAGTAGAGAGAACATGGTCCAGGGCCTTGGAGATGGTAGCAAGCTCCATTTGCAGAGTTTCGGTCACTCACTCTCCATAGAGTGGTCACCACATCGGTGGTTATAAAAGCCACGCCACACCTTCCCGTGAGGGGGTCCACAGAGCCGTCTACGTGGCACGACAAGCTCGCTGGGGGTGAGGGTTGGGAGTGATGGACCTTATGGCTTCGAGGACCATGGGTCGCAGCCGTGCCGGGTCACAGTCAGCCTTCTGTTGAGGTGGAAAAGTTGGAAGTTGGAGCAGAGAGATTCCCACGGGGGAGGGAGGCATAATCTGGATGGAGGCCGTCTAGAGCACGTTGCCAAACCAATTCCTGGAGTTTAAAGGCGCGGATCCAGGAGTTACCGGTGGGATCTCCCTCGGCTTCTGGGGCACTCAGGAGGAAGGTCTTTACTTCACTCTCCCTTGGGCAGGCCAAAAGTCGGACGAGAAGACAGGAAGAATGTCTCTCCGCCGGTAGGACAGAGGAGGTAACTCCCGCCTTCTAAGATTCACCACACTGGTCTATAGAGGGGCTGCAGTGATAGTAGGGAGAGTCTCGTTTTGGAGAACTTCAAGTTTATCCCACGAGCTGAGCCGGAGAGAGATCCACAGCGGCATAGTCCACCACCGAACGTACCGCTTGAATATAGTACGTACGGAAGACTTTGTGCCCAGCACCTAGCCTGGGTCTTGTCATGGCGCTGAGGAGATTTAATCTCATTTTCGTGGCCGCATGGAGGTACTTGAGCTCCGGAGCGAAGGAGAGCCTGACGTCAATCCAGATGCCCAGATATTGATAGGTGGGCACCCAGGGAAGGATGTCGCCTTGAAGAGTAAGATGGGGGTATTGCTTCCGTGTCCTCAGACATATTGCTCTAATCTTGGTCGTCGAGATCTCCAGTCCCAGCCTTTCACATTACTGGGAGAGACGATTGAGTTCCCTCTGAGCACTGCGAGGGAGGTAGTCGCCCACAGTAACCACCAACAAGAGATCGTCCGCATAACAGAGGGAGCGAGTATCCTTCCCGAGATCAAGGAAAAACAGGTTCTCCACAAGCACATTGAAGAGGGTAGGACTAAGAACATCCCCCTGCGAGTTCCCATTTCCCATCCTGTGGTATGAGGATGGGTGTCCCTGGAAGCGCACTCTCGCTACCCTGTCCGTGAGGTAGTCTGCAACCGAGGTCAGGACTCTGCCTTACCCACCCCCCTCCCCCACTAGCAGACAAAGCTACAAGAATGGTAGAAGCACTTGTTAGTTCGAATGCTTTTTCCAGATCAAAAAACACCACAATCGCAGGCTGACTACAAATCAATCCAAGAAGGGTTATCACACAGTCAATTGCTGCCACTCCTTTCATAAAACCATGCTTATTGTAATGAAAGGGTTCCATCCACCACATGAGGCGACTGAAGACCATCCGCTCAGCGGTCTTGCCAATGCAAGACTTGAGGTATATGGGCCTGCAGCCTTGTGGGTCCCTGGACTTGGAAATCGGCAAAACATCCGCCTTTTTTCCACTCCACAGGGAGTTGCCCCACCTTCCAGGAGGCATTGATGAGTGCCAGTGCTGCCAGCTCCCCAGCTGGCCCCAGTTGCCTCAGGAAGGAGTAAGGTATCCCGTCACTACCCGGAGCAGTATCGAGCCCGTCGAAATTCCTCGAGTGTAAAGGGACAGTCCGTCGGGGCAGCCGTGGCCATGGCAGTGTGGACCACATCCTCTCTATCCTGTTGGAGGAGGTGCAGTTCCTGCCTGACAGGTAAGGGGAGTTGGACAGAAGAGGAGTGGTCCGCAATTGCTGCGCCATCAGCACCGCCTGTTGTTTGGGTTGCGGGTGAGTGGAAGACTGCACCTGTTGCCAGCCGCAATTTCCTCTAGACGGCTGCAAAAGGGCTACATCCACATCCCTTGTGGCCAGGACAGCCTGTAGGACGTGGATTTTGCCAACAAAGCCGTAGACATTCCACTGCAAGAGTTTTAGTTCTCGCTGGTACGGGGGTGGAAAGGAGGAGGAGGAGGAGGAGGAGCGGGTATGAAGGGGAGGACTAGGGTGGGAGGAGGAGGGCTAGGGTGGGATCGGGGAGGAAGAGGAGTGGGATGGGAGGGGGAGGAAGACGGTGGGAGGGAGGAAATGGAGTAGAGTGGGAGGGGGAGGAGGAGGCGTGGGGTGGTAAGGGAGAGGAGGTGGAGGAGAGTAGGGTGGGGAGGGGGAGGAGTAGGGTAGGAAGGAGAGTAGGGGTAGAGTGGGAGAGGGGAGGAGGAACAGGAGTCGGGTGGGAAGGGGAGGAGTGTAAGTGGGGTGGTAGGGGGAGGAGAGTGGAGAGGAGTAGGGTGGGCGGGGGAGGAGGATGGGTGGGTAGGTTCTGTGGGAGTGGGGAGGATTAGGGTGGAAATGGGAGGAGGAAGAGGAGTAGGGTGAGAGGGTGTGGACGGGGTGGGGGTAGGGAAGGGGACGCCGTAGAGGTAGGGAGAATCCCATCTAGTTGTATTCCATTGTTGCCTCTTACTCGCTGCTATACGGAGACATTATTAGTATGTAACACTAGTCTGAAGTTTAAGAGCTGTCATCTCTAGATGGGCTGGTGGGAGGGTGGGATGTCATATCCTTGGGTGGGACTTCGATAGTCTTCTTGTTGTGGGCAGGGCGGGAGGGGGTGGTGGTGTCACCCTCCACGGCTGACCTTATGGACAGTGAGGGGAGTGGGGGTTGAAGTGGGAGGAGGTATCTGTTTCCAGGGCCGCTTCGAGTATCAACTGATCTTGTACAACGTTCAACATTAACGTTTTCATGGTAGAGTCAGTCACCCCTATACACTTCATCATGGCCATAGCCATGGTGGTCATGAACTCCTTCATGCCTTCGTTGGTCATGGCAGAATGGGTGACCTGGGGAGCGGCTGGGGGGGGTAACAGGGGTACTCAGACTCTGTTCTTGCAGGGGCACTGCTGCCACCAGTTCTTGCAGAAGGACTGCTTCTACTGCTGCTGAAGTGTGGGGAGCTGGCAACAGTGGATATGCCTTCACTGACATTAGAGATGGTGGGCAGATATACCTCAACTGATATCAAAGGCGGCGGGGGAGGGAGGGGTGGCTTTGGGTTGAAAACTCCATGCTGGAGCAGTCATTGGTTGCATACGAGAGGCGGCCTTTGCTAGGATCCACTTCCGGACGCTACAGTTGGTACCCCATGCCTTGTGTTCTTCCTGGCAATTGGGGCACTTTGGAGTGACTTCCCTCCCTTCCCTGTGCTTCTGGAAGCATTCCTCTGATTTGTGGGTGCCGCTGCAGATACCGCACTTAACTTGGTTGCGACAGCGCGACTGGTGGTACTCAAACTGTTGGCACTGGAAGCAACAAAGCAGTTCTAGGGGGGAATGGGATTAGCTTGAACTTGCCCCAGTTCCCCAGGTTTATTCTTGCAGGGAACACTCCCTGCATGTTCACTATGATGCAGTTCTGTGCTTCCTTCTTCAGGCCCAGACATCACCTGGCATATGTAACTTTTAGATGTCACTCCACCTTGTTCAGTGTGAGCTCCACAGGATAGCTCACCAGCATTCCCCTTACTCGCTTTTCTTCCAGGTTGAGCCTGAGAAGGGACGCTTGTTTCCCATTGGGTGTAATCTTTGGAAGTCCCCACTACTGGCAATTATTTTCATGTTTTCCATTAACTTCACTACTGATGTTTTTTGTGCTGTTGTTTCATATGTTGTTTTATTGCTCCATTTTGTCCATGCATCATTAAACGCCAGCTACAACTGCATGGCTTACGTATGTAGGCTACATGCCTCATAACAGAACACACATAGGTTCTTCTTGTAGGAAAAAATGTAAATATGTAGTTTTTAAGAATACCAGTACAGTGAAACATTTGCTTATTAATAACAGTATTAAATGTCAAAAAGGATGTATTTACATAGTACCTTACACAATGTATAATAAATTCTATATAAACCAAACTGCCAAACCCTTTAGATATAAGAACTGAGCAACATAAAAATGCAAAGTATGGTAACAAATCATGTGGCATATTTTAACATTTAGATCCATATTTTAGATCACCAAGAGGTACTAACAGGTTTCTATTTGACAATGGTGATGAAAGTTATTTTTTCTGATTTTTTGGACACGAAACAAGGCTCTTTAGTAGAATTGTAGACATAGAGAGGGATGTGAGAAATATGAAAAATGCATGGAGAAAAGAAACAAACGATTTATAGAAAACGAATAATAACTTAAACAATAAAATGGCTGACTTAAATAAAGTGAACAATGAAATGAAAGAAGAAATTAGTGAAGGCCTACTAAAAAAGACCTTGCCGAGTTGAGAGGTGAAAACGAAAAATTGAAAAATAACGAAAACAAACAATGAGACCATAAGAAAAGAGGTAGATGAAAAGATTAAAACAATGACCGTAGAAGCTGGAAAAAAAAACATGGGAGAAAATTAATTACAACAACTTAGGAATATTGGAAAAAGGATAAGGAAGAAGATAATTATAGGTAATTTAAAAAAAAAAAAAAAATGTTCAGCAACAGATGCAGGCGAAGGCCGAAGATGCAGTTGTCAAGGTAATCAAACTAAAATAAAATCTAGTAAGAGACACAGTAGACAAGAAAAAATGTATAGTAATTTATGGTCTTAAGGACAAAGAATTGTCAAAAAAAAAAAAAAAAAAGTCCTAAAAGAAGTACAGGATTGTGACCATGAAATAGGCAAGGGAATAGAAGTGCAAAAATTGCGTAAGTATATAGAAGGAAAAAGTCGACTACTAAAGGTTAAATTAATTGGTCACAAGTGGCAGTAGAAGAAATATTTATAAGAACAGGAAAATTAGCAAGAAGCGAACACTTTAAGAATATATGGACAAAAAGAGACATGAATGAGGAGGAAAGGGGAAAATTTAGGACATTAAGAAATGAAGGTAAAAGAGAGAGAGAGAGAGAGAGAGAGAGAGAGAGAGAGAGAGAGAGAGAGAGAGAGAGAGAGAGAGAGAGAGAGAGAGAGAGAGAGAGACAGAGAGAGAGAGAGAGAGAGAGAGAGAACGGAGACCGAGAAAACGCCGTTCTATTGGAGAGTGTTATACAGTATATGAGACTGATAAAATGGTATACTTAATAAAATTAAAATTGGCGCGATGGATTGATCTCAGGATTGAACAAACTGAACGATTACCTATCAGAAGCTAAACCAAACGTAATGGGAATTGTGGAAACAAATTTTAGAGGTCCACTAGTACCAAACAGTGTTGGACATGGATTATGTAATCACTGGCCTAGAAGTAGGGAGGAGAAACAAGGTGGAGGAGTTGTAGTGTTCTGGTATGGAGGGCAACCAGGGAATGAAATCAAAGTATTATCTTTCGTCTTTACTGGATGAATCAGGCGAGAATATGGCGAACCTGAAGTCTGGAGCTGGAGTTCCTCAATCCGGTGTTAGGAGGAGAAGGTCTAGAACTTGTAGATCCTCCATCCGATGGTAGGAGGGAGAAGGTCTCAGAATTAGACGAGTTGTTCCCGCTGCTGGTGAAGAAGCTGTTCTGCCTTCCGTTGGCAAGAGACTGTCATTTGAACCCTGGTAACGGATCACAGTCCTGCACCATTGTGGTGTGACGTCTTCTACTTGCAAACCCTTGTCGTACATCCCTGCCTGTCATCGTAAGGATGTGTTCTCGGCATTCCACGACCACAGTCATCCTGGTATTCGGGTAACACAACGTCTCCTTACGGATCGGGTCGTCTGGCCAGGCATCAACAATGACGTCAGAGAATGGACCCGCACCTGTTTTCCCTGCCAGTCTTCAAAGGTCACGCGCCACGTTCACGCCCCACTCCAGCGTTTCCCTACACCCACAACACATTTCCAATCAGTCCATGTGGACATTGTGGGTCCCCTTCCGCCTTCCCATGGCATGCGTTATCTGATCACGTGCGTCGACAGGAACACCAGGTGGCCAGAGGCTATCCCTTTCCCGGATATATCTGCCGAGACAACTGCCCGTGCTTTCCTCTCCGGTTGGGTATCCAGATTCGGCGCCCCTCACGCCATTATCACCGACAGGGGCTCCCAGTTCGAATCTGATCTCTGGTCCAGAATGCTTAAGTTCCTTGGCACCAACCACAACCGGACTACCGCCTACCACCCTTAAGCCAATGGACTAGTAGAAAGATTCCACTGCCAGCTGGAGTCACTCAAGGCACAGCAACCCTCATGTAACTGGGCTGACGCCCTCCCCCTGGTGCTCCTCTCCATTCGCAACACTCCCAAGGTTGACAGTGACGTGTCTCCATCTCAGCTAGTTTACACTGAAACCCTTCACCTTCCTGAAGAGATTGCCACCCCTGCCGCTGGCGATCCCGACCGTTACGCCTTCCTTCAACTCATCAAGGAGACCTTCGCCAACACCCGCCCCCCACCACCTCAGACGCCACAGTCAAAGCGAGTGCATGGTGCCCCGGTCCTTGATAGAGAAGACTTACTAAATTGGGATAGGAGAAACACAAGAGGACATGGAAAGAAGCTTAAAAAAGGGCAATTATAGAAGAGACCTGAGAAAGAACAGTTTTCCCCACAGAGTGGTGGATGTATGGAACACAGGCGAAAGAACAGTGTGTGCAAAAACAATAAAAAAATTTAAGAACAAACTAGATATGGAGAGATACAAAGACGACACCACTAGTTTATCTCCCCTTCCCGTAAAATACAACTAGGTGTATATATATATATATATATATATATACATATATATATATATATATATATATACATCTACACTGAATGGTTCCCAGCGATCAATTGATATCTTTATTCAACCACAAACAACTTTTAATTCCATGCCATCGCAATCGAGACTGAAGAATCGCTCGATGGAGACATTTTTGTTGGAAATTGAAACGTGGACGAGCCGAGGATTCGAACCCAGCTAACCCGTAACAAAGTTACAGTGACTTAAACCAATGCGCTATCAAGAGAGATATAAGTTGAGTACGATTTTCTTATATTTGTATGCTCGAATTACATACATCTACACGAAATATCGCGTTCAACCCACCTCCGCTATGATATTGCATTTAGCTAGTATGTGCACGTGGGATAGATTATACATCTACACTGAATGGTTCCCAGCGATCAATTGATATCTTTATTCAACCACAAACAACTTTTAATTCCATGCCATCGCAATCGAGACTGAAGAATCGCTCGATGGAGACATTTTTGTTGGAAATTGAAACGTGGACGAGCCGAGGATTCGAACCCAGCTAACCCGTAACAAAGTTACAGTGACTTAAACCAATGCGCTATCAAGAGAGATATAAGTTGAGTACGATTTTCTTATATTTGTATGCTCGAATTACATACATCTACACGAAATATCGCGTTCAACCCACCTCCGCTATGATATTGCATTTAGCTAGTATGTGCACGTGGGATAGATTATACATCTACACTGAATGGTTCCCAGCGATCAATTGATATCTTTATTCAACCACAAACAACTTTTAATTCCATGCCATCGCAATCGAGACTGAAGAATCGCTCGATGGAGACATTTTTGTTGGAAATTGAAACGTGGACGAGCCGAGGATTCGAACCCAGCTAACCCGTAACAAAGTTACAGTGACTTAAACCAATGCGCTATCAAGAGAGATATAAGTTGAGTACGATTTTCTTATATTTGTATGCTCGAATTACATACATCTACACGAAATATCGCATTCAACCCACCTCCGCTATGATATTGCATTTAGCTAGTATGTGCACGTGGGATAGATTATACATCTACACTGAATGGTTCCCAGCGATCAATTGATATTATTATTCAACCACAAACAACTTTTAATTCCATGCCATCGCAATCGAGACTGAAGAATCGCTCGATGGAGACATTTTTGTTGGAAATTGAAACGTGGACGAGCCGAGGATTCGAACCCAGCTAACCCGTAACAAAGTTACAGTGACTTAAACCAATGCGCTATCAAGAGAGATATAAGTTGAGTACGATTTTCTTATATTTGTATGCTCGAATTACATACATCTACACGAAATATCGCGTTCAACCCACCTCCGCTATGATATTGCATTTAGCTAGTATGTGCACGTGGGATAGATTATACATCTACACTGAATGGTTCCCAGCGATCAATTGATATCTTTATTCAACCACAAACAACTTTTAATTCCATGCCATCGCAATCGAGACTGAAGAATCGCTCGATGGAGACATTTTTGTTGGAAATTGAAACGTGGACGAGCCGAGGATTCGAACCCAGCTAACCCGTAACAAAGTTACAGTGACTTAAACCAATGCGCTATCAAGAGAGATATAAGTTGAGTACGATTTTCTTATATTTGTATGCTCGAATTACATACATCTACACGAAATATCGCGTTCAACCCACCTCCGCTATGATATTGCATTTAGCTAGTATGTGCATGGAATTAAAAGTTGTTTGTGGTTGAATAAAAATATCAATTGATCGCTGGGAACCATTCAGTGTAGATGTATAATCTATCCCACGTGCACATACTAGCTAAATGCAATATCATAGCGGAGGTGGGTTGAACGCGATATTTCGTGTAGATGTATGTAATTCGAGCATACAAATATAAGAAAATCGTACTCAACTTATATCTCTCTTGATAGCGCATTGGTTTAAGTCACTGTAACTTTGTTACGGGTTAGCTGGGTTCGAATCCTCGGCTCGTCCACGTTTCAATTTCCAACAAAAATGTCTCCATCGAGCGATTCTTCAGTCTCGATTGCGATGGCATGGAATTAAAAGTTGTTTGTGGTTGAATAAAGATATCAATTGATCGCTGGGAACCATTCAGTGTAGATGTATAATCTATCCCACGTGCACATACTAGCTAAATGCAATATCATAGCGGAGGTGGGTTGAACGCGATATTTCGTGTAGATGTATGTAATTCGAGCATACAAATATAAGAAAATCGTACTCAACTTATATCTCTCTTGATAGCGCATTGGTTTAAGTCACTGTAACTTTGTTACGGGTTAGCTGGGTTCGAATCCTCGGCTCGTCCACGTTTCAATTTCCAACAAAAATGTCTCCATCGAGCGATTCTTCAGTCTCGATTGCGATGGCATGGAATTAAAAGTTGTTTGTGGTTGAATAAAGATATCAATTGATCGCTGGGAACCATTCAGTGTAGATGTATAATCTATCCCACGTGCACATACTAGCTAAATGCAATATCATAGCGGAGGTGGGTTGAACGCGATATTTCGTGTAGATGTATGTAATTCGAGCATACAAATATAAGAAAATCGTACTCAACTTATATCTCTCTTGATAGCGCATTGGTTTAAGTCACTGTAACTTTGTTACGGGTTAGCTGGGTTCGAATCCTCGGCTCGTCCACGTTTCAATTTCCAACAAAAATGTCTCCATCGAGCGATTCTTCAGTCTCGATTGCGATGGCATGGAATTAAAAGTTGTTTGTGGTTGAATAAAGATATCAATTGATCGCTGGGAACCATTCAGTGTAGATGTATAATCTATCCCACGTGCACATACTAGCTAAATGCAATATCATAGCGGAGGTGGGTTGAACGCGATATTTCGTGTAGATGTATGTAATTCGAGCATACAAATATAAGAAAATCGTACTCAACTTATATCTCTCTTGATAGCGCATTGGTTTAAGTCACTGTAACTTTGTTACGGGTTAGCTGGGTTCGAATCCTCGGCTCGTCCACGTTTCAATTTCCAACAAAAATGTCTCCATCGAGCGATTCTTCAGTCTCGATTGCGATGGCATGGAATTAAAAGTTGTTTGTGGTTGAATAAAGATATCAATTGATCGCTGGGAACCATTCAGTGTAGATGTATAATCTATCCCACGTGCACATACTAGCTAAATGCAATATCATAGCGGAGGTGGGTTGAACGCGATATTTCGTGTAGATGTATGTAATTCGAGCATACAAATATAAGAAAATCGTACTCAACTTATATCTCTCTTGATAGCGCATTGGTTTAAGTCACTGTAACTTTGTTACGGGTTAGCTGGGTTCGAATCCTCGGCTCGTCCACGTTTCAATTTCCAACAAAAATGTCTCCATCGAGCGATTCTTCAGTCTCGATTGCGATGGCATGGAATTAAAAGTTGTTTGTGGTTGAATAAAGATATCAATTGATCGCTGGGAACCATTCAGTGTAGATGTATAATCTATCCCACGTGCACATACTAGCTAAATGCAATATCATAGCGGAGGTGGGTTGAACGCGATATTTCGTGTAGATGTATGTAATTCGAGCATACAAATATAAGAAAATCGTACTCAACTTATATCTCTCTTGATAGCGCATTGGTTTAAGTCACTGTAACTTTGTTACGGGTTAGCTGGGTTCGAATCCTCGGCTCGTCCACGTTTCAATTTCCAACAAAAATGTCTCCATCGAGCGATTCTTCAGTCTCGATTGCGATGGCATGGAATTAAAAGTTGTTTGTGGTTGAATAAAGATATCAATTGATCGCTGGGAACCATTCAGTGTAGATGTATAATCTATCCCACGTGCACATACTAGCTAAATGCAATATCATAGCGGAGGTGGGTTGAACGCGATATTTCGTGTAGATGTATGTAATTCGAGCATACAAATATAAGAAAATCGTACTCAACTTATATCTCTCTTGATAGCGCATTGGTTTAAGTCACTGTAACTTTGTTACGGGTTAGCTGGGTTCGAATCCTCGGCTCGTCCACGTTTCAATTTCCAACAAAAATGTCTCCATCGAGCGATTCTTCAGTCTCGATTGCGATGGCATGGAATTAAAAGTTGTTTGTGGTTGAATAAAGATATCAATTGATCGCTGGGAACCATTCAGTGTAGATGTATAATCTATCCCACGTGCACATACTAGCTAAATGCAATATCATAGCGGAGGTGGGTTGAACGCGATATTTCGTGTAGATGTATGTAATTCGAGCATACAAATATAAGAAAATCGTACTCAACTTATATCTCTCTTGATAGCGCATTGGTTTAAGTCACTGTAACTTTGTTACGGGTTAGCTGGGTTCGAATCCTCGGCTCGTCCACGTTTCAATTTCCAACAAAAATGTCTCCATCGAGCGATTCTTCAGTCTCGATTGCGATGGCATGGAATTAAAAGTTGTTTGTGGTTGAATAAAGATATATATATATATATATATATATACATATAAATATATAAATATATATATATATGTAAATATATATATATAATATATAAATATATATATATACATAAACACACACACATACACACACACACACACTTCAACGAATGGACGGCTTAGAAGACGTTCTGAAGAGAATTGAAGTTTGTGGATCCCAACGCAAAGAGAAGTGCCTATTGTATTTACAGGGTGGGGGGAAATTGCTCGTGGAGTGGTAGGAAAGTAGGGAAAGAGGAAAGGGGGAGGGATTACTGAGGGAAATGGAAGGAAATGAGGAAGGAGTAGACTTGGCCCAGGCAGACAGGCGAAAGGTAAACAAAAGGCCCCCTGATCAGCTGAGCGACGATGAAATGTCTAATAAAAATGTAAAGATTAGAAGTATAGATAAGAGCAATACAGTAGAAAGTGATGAGAATATTTTCCAGGGATTTAAAGAGGGGGGGGGGGGGGGGCACAACCCCCCCCCCCCCCCCCCGACTGACAAGACTAGAAGAGAAGGTCGATAAGATGATCGAGGACTTGGAGCGTAGGTTCGGTCATGTTGACAATATTATACGAAGAGTTGAAAAATTGGAAGAACTAGAGAAGGCGAACAAAAACTTAACTAAGGAAATTGAAAAATTAAAAAAACAGTTAAAAGAAGTAAAAGAGGAGAATAAAGTCTTAAAGGAGAATAATAAGGAGAACAAGGAGGGTTGGAAAAAATACAAGAAAATAGCAAAGTTGCATTCACTGACATAATCAGACAGCAAATTAATGAACAAACTGAAAACTCAGTTATTAAAGTGATGAGACAGAAGGAGAATATAGTAAGAGACTTAGCAGACAAAAAGAAATGTATAATTATATTAGGAATGGAAGAGAAACATAACCCAGATAGAACCACAAGAATCAAAGAGGAAAATGAAAAAGTAAGAAATTTACTAGAATTAGTTCAGGAAGATGAACCAGAAATAATGAAACAAATCGAAGAGAAATTCAGGCTAGGGAAATATAGTACAGACAAGACCAGACCAATCAAGATTAAATTCAGGTCACAAACTACGGCTGAGAATATCTTATCCAAAACAGGGAAACTAGCAACAATTGAACAATATAAAAAGGTATGGATAAAAAGGGAAATGAATAAAGAGGAAAGAGAGGAAGAAAAACAGAAAAGACTTGAAGCAAAGGAAAAAAACGAGATAAGAACGGAGTCAGAAAAAGAGAGATTCTATTGGAGAGTAGTGAATATGAAACTAAAGAAAGTCGACATACAAGAGAAAAACAAAAGGGAATCAGAGAACACAATGGAAGTGGCAGAAAACTAAGAGTGTCTTACACAAATATAGATGGATTAATAACAGGATTGAATGAACTGAATGATTATTTGAAAGAAAAAGAACCAGACATAATGGGAATTGTAGAAACAAAATTAAAAGGTCCACTACCACCCAACAGTGTAGGACATGATGCATATAATTATTGGATTAGAAACAGAGTGAAAAAGGAAGGGGGTGGAGTTATGTTCCTGACTAAGAAGGATATAAACGTGAAGGGTGTCACATATGGAAAGAATACAGTAGAGATGATAATGATGGAAGTAGAAGACAGAGATAAGAAGAACAGAAAGTTTGTGATAAAGTACGTGCCCCCAAAAACAGCCTCATGGGAAGAGAGTGAACATAAAAGTATGTTAGAGGACACAAAGATAACATTAAACAAGATAATGGAAGAGGGAGGAAAAATAGTTATGATGGGCAACTTAAATTGCAAAGAAATCTGCTGGGAAGAAATGACAGTAAAGGGTGGAGACGGCTCATGGGGAAACGCTCTACTCGAGATGGTTACTGACCATACAATGACACAATGGATACAGGAGAACACTAGGTATAGAAATGAAGAAGAGCCATCGAAACTAGACCTAGTAATTACATCCGAACCTAGAATAGTGGACAAAATTGAATATAAAACACCAATAAGTAAAAGTGACCACATATTGATTGAACTGGAACTTAATGAAGAAAAATATATGAAAAGAAATGAACAATACAGAAAAGGAAGAATGATGTATGAAAAAACAAACTTTGATAAAATAAGAGAATTCTTTCAAAAGGAAAACTGGGAAGAAATATACAAAGAAGAAACAGCAGTAGAAGAGAAATGGAATATTTTGACAAAAATTTACAAAAAAGGAGTGGAAAAGTATGTCCCAAGACAAAAACAAGAAAAAGAATATGTAAAATGCTGGTACAACAAAAGCTGTAGGGAGTTAAAAGACAAAAGAGACAAAGCCTGGATCAGATGGAAAAAAGACAGAAGACCTGAAAAATGGAAAATATATACCTGCTATAGAAATGAATATGTACAAACGTGCAGAGAGGAAAAGAGAAAATATGAAAAAGATATCATAGAAAAGTGTAAAGATCAACCGAAACTATTCTACAGATTTGTAAACAATAAACTGAAAAACAAACAAGACTTGGAGAAATTAAGACAGGAGGGAGTTGAATACACTGAGGAAATGGAAATGGCGGAAATTATGAACAAACATTTTAAATCAGTGTTTACAAGGGAGAACATACAACCTGAAGAGATTGAATGGAAAGAGAAAGTCCCCCCTATGGAAGAAATAGAAGTAACAAAGAATGAAATATTAACACACTTGAGTAATCTTGATGTCAGAAAATCGCATGGACCAGATGAAATAGCAAACTGGATACTGAAAGAATGCAGGAATGAACTGGCAGACAAAATACATAGCATACTAAATAGTTCCTTGAAAGAAGGAAAAGTTCCAGAAGATTGGAAAAAAGCAAATATAGTACCTATATACAAAGGAGGAAATAAAGAAGAACCTACCAACTATAGACCAGTCTCTCTAACAAGTACAATAGCAAAAATTTGTGAAAGAATTATCAAAAGTAGATGGGTAAAATATTTAGAAAAAAACAAAGTGTTAAATCCAAGGCAATTTGGATTCAGACAAGGACGATCATGCGTCACCAATTTAATATGTTTCTATTCAAGGCTAATAGATATAATACAAGAAAGAGATGGATGGGCGGACTGTGCATTTTTAGATCTAAAGAAAGCTTTTGACAATGTACCACATAAGAAGTTGCTTAAGAAATTAGAAACTGAAGGAGGAATACAGGGCAAACTACTAAATTGGATGGAGGACTTTTTTCAAGAAAGAAAAATGAGAGTAGTGATAAGAAACCAGCACTCAAAATGGGATGAAGTAATAAGCGGTGTTCCGCAGGGAACAGTTCTGGCCCCAATAATGTTTGCTATATATATTAATGATATGGATGAAGGAATAGAAAGCTATATGAGCTTCTTTGCAGATGATGCAAAACTACTGAAAAGAGTGAAAACTGAAGAAGATTGTGAATCACTACAGAGAGATCTAAATAAGGTACAAGAATGGAGTAGGAAGTGGGAGATGGAGTTCAATACAAAAAAGTGTAGTATAATGGAATTTGGAAAAAGCAAAAACAGAATAACAGGAGCATATAAATTGGGAGAAGAAGGAATAAAAAAAGTAGAAAATGGGAAGGACCTGGGAGTCATTGTTATGAATAATATGTCACCTGAGAAACATATAAATAAGATTTTTGGAGAAACTTATAATCTAATAAGAACAATCAAAGTTGCATTTACATACCTGGAAGAAGAAATGGTGAAGAAAATCCTTATCACCCTGATAAGACCAAGATTGGAATATGCAGCAACGATATGGTCACCAAGTACAAAAAAATGTATAAAAAAACTTGAAAGAATACAAAGAGCAATTACAAAATTGGCACCAACACTCTCAAAACTATTATATGAAGAGAGACTAGAAAAACTTGAACTACAGACACTAGAGCAAAGAAGAGAGAGAGGAGATTTGATAGCTATTTACAGAATCATGAAAGGCATAGAAATTACTGACAGAGAGAATCTGATAAAATGGGATGACAGAAATACTAGAGGACACGGAAAGAAAATAAAAAAAGACAGCTATAGAAGAGATTTGAAAAAGAACAGCTTTCCTCACAGAGTAATAGACAGTTGGAACAAGTTAGATGAGAAAGTGGTGTGTGCAAAAACAATACATGAATTTAAAAATAGTTTAGATAAAATGAGATATGAAGACGGGACCCCACGAGCATAGCTCCCCTTCCCGTAAAATACAACTAGGTAAATACAACTAGGTAAATACACACACACACACACACATATATATATATATATATATATATGTATATATATATATATATATATTTATATACCTAGTTGTATGTTACGGGAAGGGGAGCTATGTTCACGGTGTCCCGTCTTTGTATCTCGCAGTGTCTAGTTTGCTCTTAAATTCGCGTATGATTTTTGCACACTGTCAGGGGGGTACAAATAAAGCTATATGCACTCGGTATTATTGAGAATTTGGGCGTGAGAGAAAAGAAACACCAAGGTAACACTGACACGTGTTTTTATTGTGGATCAACACAGAGCACTATCCTATCTACCTCTCAAATCACATATAATAGAAATATCACCAGTGTGATATATACCGCTACTATCTACCAATTATGCAATATATATAAAGAACAAATGGATACACAAACCACTCCTCGGCTCTGCGGGCGCGAGGATGATTCTCCTCGAGCGTCGATTCCTTCTTCAGACGAGTCCCCTGCCAACGAGTCCCCTGTGTCCTCCTTGGACGGGCGCACGTCTCCTCCTTGGTCTCCTGCTCCGACGAGTCCCTTGTGTCCTCCTTGGACGGGCGCACGTCTCCTCCTTGGTCTCCTGCTCCGACGAGTCCCCTGTGTCCTCCTTGGACGGGCGCACGTCTCCTTGGTCTCCTGCTCCGACGAGTCCCCTGTGTCCTCCTTGGACGGGCGCACGTCTTCTCCTTGGTCTCCTACTCCGACGAGTCCCCTGTGTCCTCCTTGGACGGGCGCACGTCTCCTCCTTGGTCTCCTGCTCCGACGAGTCCCTTGTGTCCTCCTTGGACGGGCGCACGTCTCCTCCTTGGTCTCCTGCTCCGACGATCTCCTTCGTCCTGGTGCCCTCCCTCCGTGGAACTGGGAGGGGATGGGGGGGGGGGGGTCCACCCTCAACGGCAGACGGCCGTGAAGTGTCCTACGTCCTGGTGCCCTCCCTCCGTGGAACTGGGAGGGGAGGGGGGGGTCCACCCTCAATGGCAGACGGCCGTAAAGTGTGTACCCTTCATCTCCATGTCCTTCCCTCTTATACATCCGGGAGGGTGAGGGAGAGTGGGTGGTGGCGATCTGCGCATGCGCACAGCAGTAGTAGTGACCCCGTATAGTTGGTAGCACTGGTGGACGTATGACCTCACGGTCACATTCCTTCGGCCGGTCAGGTGCGCTGGGCTGACTGCAAGCCTCCATCTCGGCCGGACCACGTGGTCAGCGGGGGACGAAAGGTCCGCGCCGACAGCCCACCAAGCTTCGTCACGTGACCCACGTGACACACACTCTTGTTTTGTCCAGTTTGTTCCAGATGTCCACCATTCTGTGTGGATTTTTTTTTTTTTTTATGTCTTCTATAACTGTCTTTTAAAAAAAAATTCATATCCCCTTGTGTTTCTCTTGTTTCAATTTTGTAAGTCCTCTCTATCAAGGGCCTCCGTGCCTTTCATGAAGTCCTTGATAGAGAAGACTTACTAAATTGGGATAGGAGAAACATAGGATGACATGGAAAGAAGCTTAAAAAAGGGCAATTATAGAAGAGACCTGAGAAAGAACAGTTTTCCCCACAGGGTGGTGGATGTATAGAACACAGACGAAAGAACAGTGTGTGCAAAAACAATACAAAAATTTAAGAACAAACTAGATATGGAGAGATACAAAGACGACACCACTAGTTTATCTCCCTATCCCGTAAAATACAACTATGTTGCGGACTAGGGTTGAAATCAACATATTATGTAATTTGATGGTAGCGGTTTGTGGCTTCGAGAGGCGTGGATGGCGAAGTTGATGGAGGCAACCTTTGAAACAGCCGGAGACTTTCTGTTCTTTACTGGTGTAGAAAATGTATGTCTTCTCTCACAGTTCTGTTCTGTTTGATTTGTGAGTTAAGCTCCCACGGGCTTTGAATGTGAGCCCGTTTGGAGGTTGATTTGACTTATGAGTGTGTGTGGGTTTAACCACACACACTCATACATTCACAAGATGTGCATACGTATATGATATACGTATGCACATCTCGGTGAATGCACTCTTCCTAACATAACTGTGTATTCAGTGGATTGTGTAGTGTAGCAATTTGTGTAGTATATTTATAAGAGGGGGTGATTCAATGTGTGAGTGTGTGTGGCTTTGGCCACGCCCACTCATACATTTACCGGATGTGCATACCTATGTGAAATATGTATGCACATCCCGGCGAATTCACCCTTCCTGACAGCAACAAGTGCAAAGAGATATATAAAATTTAAAGGGGGGGGGGCTGACACTCCACCAGCCGACACAGTTCGTATTCGCTTAAGTGGCTGCATAGGCGGCGTACAAGACCCTCAGTTGTTGTCGGAGGCCCTCTCCTCAGAAAAGCAGTTGCGGTGCAATGCTTGAGGTAGTGGTCAAGAGTGGCTTCTGGGTGGCGGCAGTGGCGACATCTTCTTTCTTCTGGCGTGGAGTTGGTCTTTATTTGCCAGAAACAACGGTCCTCCAACCTCAGACGGAAGAGCAAAGTTTTCACCTTTCTTGGTGTGGAGCGAGGAAGTACAAGGGGCTCGTAGTCTTTGACTGCCCTGTACCACCTCGCCCTTTCTGACACCTCTGCCTCCATTCTGTGCTGAAGGAACCGTTGTACCTGGTTAAGAGCCCTGGTGTGTATGCGCAACTGATTTCTGCTGTGAGGGACGACAACATCGACTTCGGGTCTTTGGCGCGCCGCTTCTGCTGCGGCGTCGGCTAGCTCATTTCCTGGGACGCCCATATGGCTCGGCACCCAGTTGAGCGTAACACTCCTGCCTTGCTGGTGTAGCTTCAGCAGGAGCGCTAGGATGGAGGTCAGTAGGCTGTGTTGTACCTAAGCTGCCTAGCAGAAACTGTGAATCCGTGTGGATCACCACAGGACCAGTTCGTGATATTACAGCATGCTCTAACGCTCCTTGAACTCCTATGGCCTCATCTTGGAGAGTGGACACATGATCAGATACTCTCCTGCCGAAGGTCAAACCATCCGTCACGAAAGCAGCCCCCGCACTACGAGGCCTGTTGGGGTCTACGGAGCCATCCCTGTAATAGACCGCCATTCCAGGTTCCGACAGTGCGCGAATGCCTTGTAGGGCCTGCGCTAGTACTCTTTCCTGATCACATAACTTCTTCTTACTGGGAAGCTTTGTGACAACGAAGGTTGCAGGTATCGACAGCCATGGGTGGGGGCTTGAACTCTGGGTGTGGAGAGTCCCTACCTTTCTCAAGGAGAACGCTGGCGAGCCTGAAGGAGTCTAGGAGTCCAGCCGCCTGAGATAGCCAGGTACCGGAATGGATAAGAGTATCCACCCGTCCCAGAGCTATCACAAGGCTCTGACTCAGCTCAGTTATTCTGGGGCTCTGGACTATCTTGGCAAGAAAGTCGACCTCCAGCCTTCTGACCCGAGATGTTAATGAAGGCAATGAAGCCTCCATCTGGAGGTTAACAATCTTAGTCCAAGGTTGAGTCTCCCAGGATAATCCTTGCTGCGGCATTTTGGCAAGGCTCCAGGTCTTCAAGCTTGGCAGTCGCCACATTTATGAGAGCTGGGGCAGCGTCGTCCACCAAACTGCTGACTGCTTGCACATAGAACGTGCGAAGGACCTGATGCGTGGGACCAAGTGCCTTCACCGTCATTGCTCTCATAACTGTGGTTCTTGCCTTCAGTCTCTCCTTGAGATGGGCTAGTTCCTTCTGAAAGGTGAGCCTCTCATCAATCCAGACCCCCAGGTACTGAAACTGGTGAACCCAGTCCAGCCTAAGGTCCTGGATGGTGAGGTGCTCCCCCTCTTTCCAGAGTCTTAATGCCATGGCCTTCGATTTTGTAGGGGAGATCTTTAACCCTAACCTGCAACACTCCGTCGCTACAGTGCTCAAGCAGCGCTGGGCCCTGTTGAAGCACCGCCGTTTCCCAGTAATTATGAGCGCAATGTCATCTGCATAAGAGATAACCTTGCACCCATTTGGTAGAGGTAGTTCCAGTATGTTGGAGACGAGCACATTGAACAGAGTGGGGCTGAGGACCCCCCCCCCCCTGTGGAGTGCCATTCTCCAGCATTCTGGCCTCTGATATGTGACCCTGAAATCTTACTTTCGCAGACAGGTGACTGAGATAGTCAGCAATCCAAGAAAGCAGCTTGCCTTTTACACCCTTGCGAGCAAGGGTGTCCAGTATCACAAGTGGACTGGCCAGCTCAAACGCCTTTTCCAAATCCAAAAAGACCACGATGGACGGTGTGCCACTGACAGCATTGAGGAGTGTTGCTATACTGTTTGCTGTGCCAGTGCTCTTGCAGTAAGCATGGATATGCTCATGCATTGGGCCCAGTTTCCACAGCAGCCTGTTTAGCACCATCCTCTCCGCTGTCTTCCCCATGCAGCTTGTCAGGCTGATGGGGCGATAAGCACCAGATTCCTTCGGCTTTGGAATCGGCGTTATGATTGCCGTCTTCCAGGCTGTTGGTAGCTTGCCAGTCCTCCAAGACGCGTTTATCACCCTTAGAAGTGCCTCGTCACCCGCTGGCCCAAGATGAGTCAGCATGGAATAGGTGATGAGGTCCTCTCCAGGTGCTGTATCTGAGCTGGTCCTGTGTGTGACCCGTAGCTCCTGAAGCGTAAAGCTAGCGTCAGTATCATCCGACCGACTCATCATGTCCTCAACACTATGGCGCCTCACTCCTTGGAGGTCCTGCAGTGTGTCTTGAACACACTGCGAGAGTGAGGTGCTGCTAGAGCGAGAGACGACCTCTTGCACCAGCCGCTTCGCCTCAGCATCAGGGGCATGATGAGTGCGTCGCGGTTGAGTCCTGCCAGTAGCTCTACGGAGCTTGGACCACAGCTCTGCTAGGGAGGTGTGAGCGTTAAAGCCCTCACACCATTCATGAAACTTTGCTCTTCTGGCATCTGCAGCAGTGACATGTGCGTCACGAACTGCAGCGCGCAAGTTGGCCAAATTGGTCTGAGTTCGGCGCCGTCGGAAAACACGCCTAAGCATGTTCACCCGATGGTTGGCCTCTCTCATCTCGGGGGTATAATACCAACTGTTCTTATGTTCTCTGGGGGACTGGCGAGTCTTTGGGATGGCTCTGCTGGCAGCCACCTGAATGGCTGCAGAAAAGTCAGCTTCTAACGTTTCCACGTCCTGTGGTGGAACGTAAGACGCTGCCCATTCTTCAACATATTTCTCAAAGACTGGCCAGTTTGCCAAAGCAGTCTTCCACCTGGGAACAGGTAATACAGCTGGTATGGGTGGTGCATCCCGTATATGCACAGAGACACCGAAGTGATCGCTAGTGACAATAGGATGCACCTTCCAGGTTACCCTAGGGAGGAGAGTGGCCGTCGCCAAGGTCAGATCAAGGCGTCCACCTCGCACGTGCGTCGGATTTCCATCATTCAACAACGCAATGTCAGGGCATTCATCTAATATGTAACTTAAGTGGCGCCCAGCGACATTGGGCCCATGGGGCGACATCAAGATGTTATGATGGGCATTGAAGTCCCCTCCTATGATGAGGAGCCTGTCCGCACCAAGAGCACACACTTCTCCAAGGTCCAGTTCCGCTCTAAGGCCCCTGTATATGTTATAGATGGTGTACGTTTCATGGGCTCGATGGAGTCGAACCGCAAGAACCTCTACACCATCCCCTAATGATACAGGGTCCGTTATCTCACTACAGGGGATGGAGGATTTGACTAAGATCATACAACCCCTAGTAGTGGGTAAGCGAGGGAGGGAGAGGATGCGATATCCCGGAAATCGCACCTCATCGCTCACCAATGTCTCTTGGAGAAGTATGATATCGTAATCATACTCTTGCGCAAGCGCAAGGAGATACGAACTTTTACTGCGGAACCCGTTTATGTTCCACTGTAGCAACCTTAATTGACTATTGAACAGGATGACTTTCTTCCCTGTCAAGTTCCATTACGGTCTCATCTTGTCCCCCCGGGTTCGAAGACAAGATGGGTTGCGACTTTGTGACAGTGGAAACATTTTCCTCCTCATCAGGAGTCTTCAAGCCTAAGAGCATAATGGCGTTGAGGTTTAGAAGAAAGCACTTTCCTCGTCTTTACTGATGTGGGTGTTGCTTTCCCAATGGTAAAGGTGGGTTTGACTGGCTTGGGGGAAATGGAAGGGGAGGAGGAGGAGGCAGAGGCAGGGGAGGAGGAGGAAGAGGAGGTGGGAGATGAAGAGGTGGAGGGAGAGGGAGTCCTCTCCTTTCACCTTGGATTCTTGGAAGGGTTCCTCTTCTCTTTCAGGAGCTTGAGCACGTTCTTGACGGGGCCTTTCTCCAGAGCTCTTACCACCTCAAACGCAGTGTCGTACCCTGCCGAGGGTACGACCTTGAAAGTGGGGAGCTTGCCACCCTTGCTAATAGGAGGAGCCATCACCACAGCAGCTTCATCACCAGATGAAGTCTCAGAACCAGGAGCACAGCGCCTTCGTTTTGACAAGTTATCAGTGGCCGCCATGGCGGTACTGATAACGTTAACGGTGTTAATGCGTGAGAATAGTAGAGAGAGAGAAAAAAAAAAGGCGGAAATCTAAGGGGCAGGGGGTCGCGGGCGTTTACTAGCGTGTTGGTGCAGATTCACTTTACGTGACCTGTCTACATAGCAGCGAGCGATCGAATACGAGGCCCGAGTGCACCTAGAGCGTGCGAGACTGGGCTTATCTTGACGAAGGGCCCACCTCTCCCGCCGTAAAAGCAATTTTAAAAAACCACACGGGCTATGCTAATCGTGCAGGGAGAGTTATTCTGGGCATAATCCTGCCAGAGTGAGATTCCACAGGAAGGGGGAATTATCTCGGGGTAGCAGTACTTTCCGATTTCAATGGGGTGTAGCACGTCAGAGCTAGAAACTAGGGTGAGTGACGGCGTACAAAGCGTTTTCGAGGAGATGAGCGATCGAGCGGGGATGAATCTATCTTATCTCTCGAGATGCGATGCTTAAGATTAGAAAAAAAGAGAGCCTAAGCGTATATATACATGGCTCGTGGCAAGTTTGCCAACGAGGATATTATTTACAGAAACGCTGTTTATCAGCGTGATTGAACTTTATACAGGTTAAAATCATTATATAATTATGAAAAAAGAGATGATACATTTGAGGAGCGATATTGTACAATGTGTCCGAGTTTGGACAAGAGAAAAGTTTAAAAGGTTATTTTATTTAGAAGGTGGAAATATCTTGGTTGACGGCGTCAGAGTTTTCGGCGTCAGAGTTTTCTATACAGCTGTGGTGATCTCGGGTCACGCCCTTGATAATGAGTATAATGGCGACTGACCGCGTCCGACCCTTGCGCTTCCAGTGAGGTCAAAGATTACCATCTCGCTTCTAAACCGTAGTGCAGCGAAATGCATCGCAAGTATAGCATATGTGCGAGAGCCGGTAAATGAAAGGTAGGTCGGTAGATGAAGATAGGTAGATGTTTGGTAGTAGATTACGCTGTCTAGAGGGTCTAGTAGTCCAACATATATATATATATATATATATATATATACCTAGTATGTTACGGGAAGGGGAGCTATGCTCGTGGTGTCCCGTCTTTGTATCTCGCAGTGTCTAGTTTGCTCTTAAATTCGCGTATGGTTTTTGCACACTCTCTTGTTTTCTCCAGTTTGTTCCAGATGTCCACCACTCTGTGTGGATTTTTTTTTCATGTCTCTTCTATAACTGTCCTTTTTAATTTTTTCATGTCCTCTTGTGTTTCCCTTGTTTCAATTTAGTAAGTCCTCTCTATCAAGGGCTTCCGTGCCTTTCATGATTCTGTAGATGGTCAGTAGATCGCTTCTCTACTTTGTTCCAAAGTCGGTAATTTCAATTTAACCAGTCTCTCTCTCTCTCCTCATATGACAAGTTTGAAATTGCTGGAGCCATTTTCGTGGTTGCTCTCTGGATTTTTTTTTTTTTTTTTTTTTTTTGGTACTGGGTTACCATAGTGTCGCAACATACTCCAGTCTATGCCTTGTTAGTGTAACTAATATTTTCTTAACCATTTCTTTGTTTAAATAGGTAAAAGCCACCTTTATTGATCTAAGCAAGTTGTAGGATTCTCCGGCAGTTTAGTTTATCAGACAAGTAATTTGAGATAATTACTCCCATGTCTTTTTCAGATCCCACTTTCTTCACTTCCTTTGTTCCAATTGTTGACTCCATTTCCCAACATTGCTTAGGTTTCTATGTAGTGATTCACAATCCGTTTCAGTTTTCACTTTCCTCAACAATTTAGCATCATCTGCAAAGAAGCTCATATAACATTCCACATCTTCATCCATGTCATTCACATAAATAGCGAAAGTTATTGGAGCCAATACTGATCCCTGTGGAACTCCACATATCACCTCCTCCCAACCTGAACACTTTTCTCTGAGTACTACTCTCATTTTTCTTCCATGTAGAAATCCTCCATCCAATCTAGTAATTTACCTTGTATCCCTCCTGTTTTTCATTTTTTTTTATATAACTTTTTGTGTAGTACTTTGTCGAAGGCTTCTTGTAAGTCAGCTCATCCATCCCTTTCTTGTATTATATCTATTAGTCTTGAATAGAAACAGATTAAATTTGTAGCACGTGATTTTCCCTGCCTGAATCCAAATTGTTTCGAGTTTATTATATTTTTTCTTCCAGTTTTTTTTATCCATCTATTCTTGATTTTTTTTTTTTTTTTTTTTTTTTTTTACACATTTTTGGCTACAGTGCTTGCAAGGGAAACATGTCTGTAATTTGTTGGTTTTTGCTTCTTCCTTTATATTTTGGTACAATGTTGCCATTTTCCCAATCTTTTGGTATTTTCCTTCTTTGACCGAGCAACTTATTGTTGTATATTTTGTCCATTAGTTCCTCTTTGCATTCTTTTAGTATTCATTTTGCAATTCTGTCTGGGCCTTGTGATTCCCTAACATCAAGGTTCACTAATTGATCCATTATTTCTTTTTGTGTTATTGTTATTTTCCACATGGGGGAATTCGCATTTCACTTCCTTCCTCCCAACGCTGTGCTTTTTCTCTAGTGAAAACCGACTTGAAGTGATTGTTCATGACTTCAGCCATTTCTAGATCCTCTGTGTAGGTCTATTCTGTATTTCCGTGGCGTACTTTCACCATTTCCTGATTATTTTCAAGTTTACCATTCACATATCTATAGAATAGTTTGGGTTGATCTTTACATTTTTCTACGATGTCTTTTTCGTAGTTTCTTTTTCCCTCTCTGCGCAATTTTACACATACATTTCTGTGGTTGATATAAAGTATATTTGCCATTTTCCAGTTTTTTCCATCTTTTCCAAGCTTAATCTCTTCTATCTTTTGTCTCACTGCATCTGCTGAACCAGCACTTAATGTACACCTCTTGTTTCTCCTTCATTATAGATTTCCATCAAGATCATCCATTTCTCTTCCACTTTTGTCTCTTCAATGTAGATTTTTCCCAATTAGCATTTTAAAAGAATTTCTTAAGTTTCCCAAAGTCCATTTTGTTGTACACCAATCTTCCTTTTCTCTATTTCTCATTTCTCGCCATATATATTTCTTCCTGTAGTTCATCCTCTATTAGTATGTGGTCACATTTTCCAAATGATGTCTTGTATTCATTTTTATCCACAATTTCAGGTTCTGTTTAAATGCTAAATCCAGTCTCAATGGTTCTTCATTACTTCTGTATCTGGTATTTTCATTTACCCATTGTGTCTTTGTATGTTCTATGGTCAATACATTTCCCTATTGATTTTCTCCACCTTTCACTGTCATCTTTTTGCAACAGATTTCTTTGCAGTTAATATCTCTCATAAATACCAGGTTACTTCCATCCTTCAGTATCTCATTTAATGAATGCCTTGTATCCTCCAACATTTTAGAATGCTCGCCCTCTGTCCAAGACCCATTTTTGGGGGCACATATATTGCCACAATCTTTCTACTTTTCATGTCACTGTCTTCAACTTTTATCATGATCATTTTCACACTGTTTTTAACGCCAGTAACCTTCGTCACATTTAAGTTTTCCTTGGCCAAGAACATGAGTCCTCCTCCCTGTTTCTCGTTTCTGTTTTTATTCCAATAATTTTATAATCCATGTCCAACACTATTAGGTGGTAGTGGACTCCTTAATTTCTTCTCCAGAATTCCCATTATATCTGTTTTTTCTTCTGACAGGTAATCATTTAGTTCATTCAATCCCGAGATTAATCCGTCTATGCTAGTATAGGCTACTTTTAATTTTTTTCCTTCTCCATCCTGTCTTGCTTACCTTGATGTAACATTTTCTCAACCTCATACCTATGACTGTCTCCGTTCTCTTCATGTTTTTTTTCCTTAGCCTCACCTCTGTCTTCTATTTCCTCAACATTCATTCCTCTTTTTATCTATCTATTGTTGTAATGTTCACTCTGCTAACTTGCTTGATTTTGCTAATGTCTTCTGCTACCATTTGTGATCTTAGTTTTATCTTTAGAGGTCAATTTCTTTCTTTAGAATATTGTCCAAATCTATACATTTCTTCTATATCTTTCTCTACTTCCTGGTCGTCATCTTGTACTTTTAGAATTGTTACTGCCATTTCTTTTTCTGTTTTTTTTTCTCATGTACCTCACCAGACCATGTTTTTCCTTTAATATATATACCACAATACACTTTTTTCTATCCACTGTATCTCTTACCCAATTTGCTTTTTCTTTGAGTACTTGAATAATTGTCCTTTGCATTTTCCTGCATCTGTTGACATATCATTTCTTTAAAGGCTATCTCCCACAAATTTCTGTTAATAATCATCTCCCTTTCCATGTCTAAGATTCGACTCAAATTTCTTCTTTCGTACTTACCAAAATCAGAAAAAGGGTCTTCATTGTGCAATCTAATCAGCTCTTGTGGTGTTTCAAGGCCTCTGTTTACATTTAGTTTTGGCATAGCACCTCCAGAGGGCCTCCAGAAGTGCTCACCCCTCCCACTCAATACAAACCAGGCCTCTTGCTTTCCTTGCACTATTGAGAATTTTTGTCTTATTCAGCAGCCTTAGGAGCTCTAGTTGAGAGGTGTTGGCAGTTCGGAAGCTCGGGTGTGTGTGTGGAAGCTCGGGTGTGTGTGTGGAAGCTGGGGTGCATGTGTGGAAGCTCGGATGTGTGTGTGGAAGCTTGGGTGTGTGTGTTATATATACATATGTGTTTATGTTTTCTTCTTTTTTTTCTTTTTTACTCAATTCCTTGTGTCCTTGTTTCAGAATACTCACCAAAACTGGCTTGGCCTTTCTGCAGAGGAAGAAAACCCTTCTGCTGGACCTCCTTGATCAGGAGGGTATGAAGAATACAACAGCCTCAGTGGAGGAACGGATGGAGAAAGGAGAGGAGGAAGAGGAAAGACAAGTACCATCCCAGCTGGAGTGGGATGGACCTTACTGCTCAGAGGACTACCACACTGTCTTCAGACAGGTGGCTCACTCTTCAAAGCGTTCCTTTGGCGACCTCTTCAAGCGAACTCTGTCTGCTATTTACATTGGGCTCTGCCTGCAGGTATCAGGCTTTCTTTCTCATGAGTCCTCTGAGGAGGACCTACTCTATCTCTCCTGCCTGGCCCTTCGACACCTGCAGAGCTGCTCGTGCAATGCCTATGAAGTATGTGAGACAGTGATGGGGCCTGGGGGTGTGCGAACAGCCCAGACTGTAGAGCTGGGAGGCGCTGTCTACCCTACCATCGCACTCACCAACCATGGTTGTGCCCCTAATGCCGCCCGCTACAGTCTGGGTGACTGTTGTGTGCTTAGAGCCCTGCGGTCGATCCCTGCAGGTGGTGAGGTCCTCGATAACTATGGTTTTTTTTTCCACACTGATGGGCTGATGGAGCGACAGCAGAAGCTCCTAAGCCAGTACAAATTCCTCTGTGAGTGCACACCTTGCACACTTGAATGGCCACTCTATCCACATAGTCAGGGGGAGTCCTTCATGTTCTGCTGCCCCAATGAAATGTGCATGCGCCCCTGTGCCTTTTCTGATGGTCTTCGGGCAGAGTGTGCTATGTGTGGCAACAAACAGCAATTCATTAAGCTCATCCGGGATGTCAAACGACATGTAGATACACACCGAGTAGCACTGTCCAAGCTGGTACAAGGTGAAGTTCTGCCTGCTCTTAGGCTGCTACTTGAAAACCAAGGCTTCTTTGATCGTGTGGCAGCGCTGCCAGTACGTTACTATACTGACGCACAGGAGGCCATCCGACAGTGCTTCAACTTTTTGGGCAACGTCCACCATGAGGCATCCTGACAGACCCGGTCTGGAGGCCACAGTACCGTATCCTTAAAGTGCACATCAATAAACAGCCAGTTCTGCACATACCATCTCCACTTCTTGCTCATCAAATACAATATTTTAAAATAAATAATGAAAGGAGATGTACTGGCTATTAATGGAATATATTCTGATGTACAAAAAAGGAATGGTAATACAAAATCTCTACACCTTTAGAAGAATCTCAAGGGTCTAGAGAATCACAGAGCTGTGCTATGCCACGTCGTCATACAGTTACTCCCCATACCACCAGAAAGATGCATATTTATGCAATATTTCACTGAACCAAGGTGCCAGAATTAAGAAACCTTGCTATAAACCCAGGTACCAAGACAATGCACAACCAGTACAGCAGACAGAACTGTGTTAAATCATCATCATTATCATCACCTTGACTACTATAACTGAAGCATCTTTTGTGTACTATGCTTACAAATGAAATTATTTCGAATGCAATCAATAGCAGGCTCATGCAAAATTATTGCTATCAACTCTATGAATACATCTATAGCAACAGTGGTATTTGTATCACTGATAGTATGGAGGGGCCACCTTGGGGCAATGGTAAATGTGAAGGGGCAAAACCAAAATTGTGTGTACAGGGCAGTGTTTAGCATTATTACATGCTGATTTAAAGAAGTTAAGTGACACGTAGTGTCAGTTTAAATATCCAACATGTGGTGATAATCTAAAAATGTATTACATCACATATAATGATTCATTAGAGTAATGACATACTTGAACCTGAATTCATCTTTTAAGTCATTGGCTAAAGTATGGTAGTACTCTTATATGCTGTATGTCAGCAACCTCAAAGCACTAAACATAATCTAGATGAATATGGTTTGTAGTTATAGACATGCAACTGCTATGGTGATGTGGGATGTACTATATTATTAATGGACTAATACTTTTGAAAAATTAAAGATATAAATAACAATGTGATGGGAAGTACACCATAGAATTTAGTGTACTATAGTTCATAATTATTAGAGGCAAAATAAAATAATTGTTTGTTACTTAATTTATTTTGTTTAGTACCCAAAAAATAAGGATCTAATGGTTATAGTAACCAGTAAAATCAAAGAGGATAAAAACAAACACAGACTTTTTTTAATGCAGATAATCATTCTGCAATAACATGTTTACCCTTTGTGTGATTGTTTTTTGTTACTTTTTTGTCAAATATCATTGCCCTTCTAAAACATTTTAAATCATACAGGCAAGGTTAAAAGATAATGCCAAATCACAAAGCACAATAAAAGTAAGATGATGCCAAATCACAAAGCACAATAAAAGTAAGATTATGCCAAATCACAAAGCACAATAAAAAGAAGTATTTTTGAATGACTAGGATTGTTACACCTCATATATAGCAACTTGTTGATGATGCAATACCTAAAACACCATCTATCAACCAATTAGCCACTTTGAGACCACTACTGAACAAAGGCTTCTCTCATACCATTCCATGACTTGCATGAGAGCACCAACCTTTACCACATCACTACTACAAAACTGTATCTCATCTCTCCACCTTTCATCTGCTCTCCTCTTGCACTTCCCATTTCTCAGCATCCACTCAGTAAAACATTTGCTCCATTGCTATCATTTGTTCATGCTAATTTATCTGCCCAATTCCACTTCCTCTCTTTTACCTCCATAATATCTTTCACTCAAGTCTGCTCTCTCACCCAGCTTCCCCTCTTTCTGTCTCTCAAGTGTTATTACCACCAATGATCTTTCCATTCTCCTCTGTATGCTCTTAGCTTTATCTCCATAGCCTTCGTTAGTTTCCAAGTCTCACATCTGTATATAGTGGCTGGCATTATACATAAAGGTAGAGAACCTTGCATAATTTTTTTGTTTTCCAAACATTTTCCAATCAATTGTAATATGCCTTTTTATTTCATCATCATGATCTTTAGTTACTTTTAGCATCTGGCCTAAATAATTATACTCTTCAACTTCTTTGAGGCTCTCACCATTGATTAGTATTTCTTTACTTTGAATTATTATGCTGACACTTTGTTTTTAATCCTAAAGATCTATTGGGGGCCTGAGGAATGTGCCAGCTGCTTGTGGTGCTGTGGGTTTCCAGTCGGCAAATCTTGAGGCAATTGTTGAATTAAACAGAAGGTGCCATTATCCCAACTTCATATTGACAAATTAAAAAGTGTCATGAAAAATAGGCATCTGGGAATGGATGCAAAGGGAAGATTATATGAAGGGGCAATTATGCTGACAACATTGTATGGGGTAGATTTGGAATTTAAAAGAGGCAGAGAGGAAAAGTTTAAATGTGTTCGAGATGAAATATCTGAGAAGTATGGTAAGGGCTACAAGATTGGATATAGTGATAAATGAGGTGAAGAGGGGAGCAGGGGTGGAAAAGATGACAGGGATGATGAAAGATTATTAGGATACTTTAGACACATGGAAAAAAACAAATGAAGAAAAATGAGCAAAAGAGGTGTGGAAGGCAGAGGTGGGTGGAGTGGACTTCAGGGAATAACTGAGGATGAGATGGATGGATGGGGTGAAAGGAGTTTTGAGCAAGAGGGAAATGTCTGTTGAGCAAGAAAGGGAGTTGGCAGGAGACAGGGGTGAGTGGAGAATGGCTGTGTATAGATGATACTGTGATGCAAGGAAGGGAGGGGGTAGGGGATGGGGGGAGCAGGAAATTGTTATATGTAAATGATATTTTGATGCATAAGGGGACAGAGATGGGGGATTGCTGATCAAATGAAGCAGCCTTGCTCTGAATGTGCTGTGTTTTGCTGCATTGCTTCTGACCCAGGGCAGTGGGCAGGAGACAGGAATGACCTTTCATCCATGAGGAGCTAACATGAGAGGGAGGAAAGGGTGGTGGATGGGAGTGGAATGGGTGGGAATGGTTACATGCCTTTTGACTTGGCTACCTCTCTTATTGACAGATGACATGAAAAGATTAAAAAAATTAAGGTAATTGCCAGGTATTAGTTTCATAATTATGATATAATTATCAAAGTTATATACACAATGGATACTTGAGTTTAGCACAACTTATGTTTACCTGTTCTTGAGTTTATCAATGCTGCTAAAAATACTGAAAATCCAAGATTGGTGATGTCATATGTTTGTCAAATTCGCTTATCAGCTCTTGCAGGGCATGGGAATCTTTTTTGATCCACTACTGATGTCACTGTTGTTGTTGTTGATGTCACGGACAGAAGTTCATCGGTGCTTCTGTCCTTGTGAACAACCTTGCACTGCTGTCATGTGTGTTACCTTACATTTCATATGCTGGCTTAGTTGAAGGTACATATAGTCCTGTTTTCTGTAGGAAGTGGTGGAGAGATGGTAGAGGTATATCCTGTAGCCTAGGATTTGGTGTAGTCATTATTGTTTGAAGGGGTAAATGACAGAGGAGGTAATTACTGTAGGGCAGGGTTTAAATTGCGCAGTCTAAAAGTATGTAGTGATACTCTGAGCAGTATTACTATCAATTAGATGTTTGCATTCAAAACCAACACTGACATCTCTGTTGCTATCACATGCTTCACAATGATACACAAGCAATTACTTTACTGATTTAAGCAAATGATTTGTGTTTAATAAGTATTTATCTTACTTAGTTTTTAAGACTTCCAAGGTATAGCCTAAAGGAGTTTAAAATCTTATACACAGAAAAAGTTGATTTTCTTTTTCCAGACTCAGAGCAGTGCTTGCATATACATATTACAAGTTTAGTGATTTTTTAAATTTGTCAGTACCATATGTTTACCAAGTGGTCAACAAACTTGAGTATTTAATGTACTTTTTTCCAGTCTTCTGGCAACACTCTACATAAGAATTAGGATCAACAGTTAATAAACTAAATAATACCAAGGCCATAACTTCGACACATTTTGGGGGGAGCTTATTTGTCAATCCCTCTCTCCATTTCCAATCCTAACACAGGCTCTACTACTCTCGTAAAAAATATTGACTACCCTTAACAGCTTTCCCTCAATTCCATACAATCCAATACCTCCAACAGTGCTTTCCTGTCTATCCTGTTATAAGCCTTTTCCAAATCCATTAAGGCCCCAAGAACATCCTCACCTTTTGCAAAAGCCTTCTTACAAATCTACCTTACCATAAAAATCTGATCCACACATCCCCTACCTTTCCTAAACCCACATTGCTCCTCTCAATTAAAACCCTACCATAAGCCTTTCCAACTACACTCAACAAACTGATCCATCTTAAACTACTACACTCACATTTTTCTCCTTTTCCTTTGTAAAGTAGAACTATACAGTCAATCCTCAAGCACTCTCCTCTCTGATACACATTAAACAACCTCACTAGCCAGTCCACTATTACTGTACCTTCCTTCTTCAGACACTCTGTATCACATCCATTCATCCCAGGTGCTTTACCAGCTCTCATAATTTTCAAAGCTCCCTGTACCTCATCTTTTCTTATATCTCTTATATCTTATATAAAAATTTAAAAGATTTTATTATATCTTTATATTTATATCTTTTCTTATACCACATATGCAATATATGGGGGGTGGGGGTTATTGTGCCCCAAGCCTCTTGGAAATTACAGCTCTGAATACTGAACCCATACATATATACAAAACAAGGCTTCTATTAAAATACACTAACAATATCTGTCTAATCCCTACACACGATGTGTCATGCAAGGTTAGAGAATGAGCTTAAAATCTTATATAATAGAAAAAAAAACAATGAATTTCCTTTCTGGACTCAACAAACCATATATATTACAAGTGTGTATATCACACAAAACCCAGTCAGAGTAAAAGAAAACCTATGGAGAACTCTGATTGTGGGTTCTCTATGCGATTTACAAATGTGTTACTACATTTCTCTCTAGTGAAGTGTGTACATATTACAAGTTTGGTGATTTTCAAATTTGTCACTACCATATGTTTACCATGGGGTCACCAAACTTGAGCATTCAATGTACTATCCAGTCTTCAGCCAAAATGCTCTGCAAAAGAATGATCAACAATTTAAATAAACTAAATCAAATCAAGGCCATAATTTTGACACATTTTTGCCAATATAAGTCAGATTTACATATCTCAACATTGCTTACACAATTCAGTACAGAATTGTGAATTAAAGACATAAAATACTGAGGGGGGCAAGTTATTACCCTCCTAGCCCCTTGGAATACAGCCTGAATAATGAACTCTTACATATATAAAAGAGGACTACTGTAAAAATACATTAAGAAAATCTGTTTAATCCTTCTAATCCAGGTCTCATCAATAAACATATATAACCAGTGGCAGCTTATGGTGAGATGAAATGCAGTAACTGCTGATGTGTACTTACCTAGTATAAGCTAAGCTCATAGGGTCCTATCTCTTTGCCTCTACTCATCAAACCTTGCCTAAATTCATTTATGCTGCTGTGGAAAACTATACATACATCTTTCAACCAATATTATTAAAAAAAAAAAAAAAAAAAAAATTACTATGACTTCTTATTGATCTTTCATCCCATACCAGCAAATCTTTACTGTCTATTTTTTTCTACAATAGCTTTGTTTTCTTCACTTCCCCCCCTCAAACTCTTTCTTTCATACTGAATACTGATTGCAAGCTTTAATTTTTAATTTGCATTCTACTGCTTCAACTTTCAAATCTGAATATTTCCTCTTAATGTTTCAGTTTACAAAGGATTACAAAGGCGGAGCATGCCGACAGGAGACCTTTTGGTCCATATCTAGGTCGGATGCAAAAAAAAATCATAATAAAATAATAAATAAAAACTATAATAATGTAAATAATAAATAAAATACATAAATAAATGCATAGGTATAGTTAAGTAATAAACAAACAGGTAAATAGTAAATAATAATAAACTGACATATAACTAATAATAAATGAAAATCAGACAGACAAATGATAACAAAACAAAAACAAATAATATAAAATAAAATTATAATTATTACAGCATCTTCCTTAGGTGTTTATCTAAATGATTCTTCAAGCTTCGAACTGAACTACATTGCACTACCTGTGCAGGAAATTTATTCCATTCATTAACTACACGGTTGGCAAAGTTGTTTCTACCTACTTCCAAATTGAATCTATTTCTGGACAGTTTGAGACCATTGTTTCTTGTCGGATTCTCATTCAATGTGAAAATTTTGTCACTTTTGATGTTGTCAATTCCCTTTAAAATCTTAAAGACCTGTATCAAGTCACCTCTGAGTCTACGCTTTTTTAGGGAAAACAGATTCATATGTTTTAGTTGATTTTCGTATGATTTATTTTTGTTATTTGGAATCAGTTTGTGGCTCGCCGTTGTACTTTTTCCAGTCTGTCAATGTCTTTAATGAGATTCGGTGACCATTCGGAAACAGCATATTCCAAATGCGGACGAACTAATGATTTATATAGCTTGTTAATGAGTGATGGACTTTTGAAATCAAAAGATCGTGCAATCAGTCCTAGAATCTTATTTGCTTTCTCAGAGGCTGAAATACACTGCTTGGATGATTTGAGGTCATTACTGATAATTACGCCGAGATCTTTTTCACTATCCACTTTTGTTAACGAATTTCCAAATAACTTGTAATCGTACTTACTGTTATTTTTACCTATGTGCATTATCTTGCATTTACTTGTGTTAAATTTCATTAGCCACTTTTCAGACCATTGCTGTAATTCATCTAAATCTTCTTGAATATCTAATTGGTTTAAGTGATCATTTGCCACTCCGCACAGTTTTGTATCATCAGCAAATTTGGAAACAGTAGATTTTAGTCCATGGTCTATATCATTTATATATACTATGAATAGAAGTGGCCCAAGAACGGAACCCTGAGGAACTCCACTTGTAACATTTTTCCATCTAGAAGTTTTTCCATTTAAAACAACTCTCTGTTTTCGACCATTCAACCAATTACTAGTCCAACCTAATAGGCTACCACTTATTCTGTGTAAAGCTAATTTAGTAAGTAGTCTTTCATGTGGGATGGTATCAAAAGCTTTTGCAAAGTCTAGATATATTAAATCTATATTGTTTCTTTTGTCATAATTCGAGATAACTGTGTTTTAGAATTCAAATAAGTTAGTCATGCAAGAACGTTTCCGTCTGAAACCATGTTGGCTATCATTTATCAAACAGTTACTTTCTAAATGATGTTCGATAGCATCTCTGATGATAGTTTCCATCATTTTCCCCATGACTGAAGTTAAACTTATTGGTCTGTAGTTATTTGGCTTCTTTTTGTCGCCTTTTTTGAATATGGGAGTAACGTTAGCTAGCTTCCATTCTCTTGGGACATCTCTGGATATGATGGATTTCTTGAAAATAATTTCTAATGGAACAACAATCTCATTTTTCATTTCCTTTAAGATTCTTGGATGCCAACCATCAGGCCCTGGTGTTTTATTAACTTTGAGTTTATCTATACACCTTTTAATTTTTTCTTTTGTTATATTTACATTAGTGAGTAAGTTCACTCTAGACTTTTCACAGGTCTCAGTTTGGAATTCACTTTGAGGTGTTTCGTTTACGAATACCGAGCTAAAATAATTGTTTAAGATATTACACATTCCTTCATTTGAATATTCAAGTTGACCGTCAGCAGATAATAGTGGACTAATGTGATTCCTAACAACCTTTTTATCTCTAATGTAACTATAGAATTCTTTGGGATTCTCTTTGGATTTATCAGCAATGTTAATTTCGTATTGTCGTTTTCTTTTTCTTATTGTCTTTTTTTTTAAATCTCTCTGTATTGATACATAACTTTCATAGTCATTAGATGCACCCGAGCACTTATATTTCTTATAAGCCTGTCTCTTTTTAGCAATACTTTTTTCAGTTTCCTTGTCGAGCCACTTTGGGCGAGCCTGATTTGGGGGACGTCTGTCCTTAAAAGGAATGTAAGTTTGAATCATCTTAGTGAGCGTATTTTGAAATATTTCCCACATCTGATCTACAGGTCTTTCGTTTAATTTTGCCTCCCAATCTGTAAGCTGAAGCTCCTGACGTAGCCCTATGAACTGAGCTTTACTGAAATCGGTTATTTTAGAAGCACAAGTATCTATTCTAAAATTGTTTAGGAGGAGGAATCTAACTAAGTTGTGATCGCTATTTGCAACAGATTCACCGACTTCTACATCAGTTACCATGCTTTCGCGGCTAGTGATCAATAGATCGAGTAAGTTTCCATATCTTGTGGGCTCTTTTACATGCTGAATTAAGTAATTGTCACCAAGAAAATCAATCAAGCGACTACCTATATGGCCATGTTCAAGGGTCATCCAATCAATGTCAGTAAAATTGAAATCACCCATTATCAATAAATCCCGGTTGCAGAAACTAGACAGTTCTAGAAATAACAGTTTGTCGTCTGCTAATGATAATGTCTTTGGCCTATATATTACACCTATATTCATTTTTTGTCCATTTGTTTGGGTTAACTCAACCCACAAACTATCATATGTATCCTGTTTCACTTTCTCTAAAACACAAGCATGAACATTGTTTTTAACGTACAATAGAACACCCCCACCTTTCTTGTGGTTTCTATCCTGATGAAAGTGTTTAAATCCTGCAATATTAAATTCAGCTTCGAACTCTGTACCATTTAACCATGTCTCAGTTATTCCTATCATATCGAGATTTTCGCTTTTGACATATGCCTGTATTTCTTGAAATTTGTTCCTAATACTATGAGCATTAAAGTACATGGTTTTAAGAAACTCGTGATTATTTCTTTTTAACACATTTTGAGTTTCAATATCATGTCTTACATTATCATTTTGTTTTTTATTTATACCTTGCTCTATATTATTATTTGGTCCTTCATTGACATTCAATGTCTCATTAACATTTCTCCCATCAAAATTAACATTTCCCCCATCACAGACATCTGGTCAATCACGGTCATCCGATCTCTTTTGTACATTTTGTCCCCCTACGTCACTGTGATTCATGCCGGCCTCCTGTCGTTCATTGACATTATGTCCGACATCCCATCCTAAAATTATATTTTGTCCTGCTGTGACATTATATCCTACCGTGATATTTATTCCTCCACTATAATTACATCCCATCATGATCTTTTGTCTTCCACTGTCATTACATCCTATCATGATATTTTGGCCTTCATTGACATTCTGTCCGGTATCCCTTCCTAAAATTATATTTTGTCCTCCACTGACATTATATCCTACCGTGATATTTTCTCCTCCATTATCATTACATCCTATTGTGATATTTTGTCCTCCATTCACATATATGGAGAACAACTTAGGTTGATCCTTCCATTTGTCAACTACATCCTTCTTATAGTTTTTTCCTCTTCTCTTTGTGTCCTTATACTGTATATTAATTTTTTTTTTTTTTTTTTTTCTTTTTAACCATCTCTCCCATGTTTTGTCTTTTTTTTCTTCCTTGCCAATGCACATCTATAATTGAACCAGTCGTTTTTTATCATTACTTCTACAGAACTCATCTTCAGTATGTACTTTTCCACTCTTATGTTGTAAATTTTCATTACAATATCTAATTTCTCCCCAATTTCTTTAGTTTCATAGAACTCCATCCAATCTTCTTCAAAGTATTTTCTTTCAGTTTAGTAAAGTTTGTCTTTGCAAAGTGGTATCTATCTTGTCTACATATTTCCTCTCTTTATTTTGTCTTACCCAGTTCTAGCATAAATTCAAGAACCACATGCTCATTCTTACCTCCTGGGCATAGGTAATTCAATTATCCAATCTCAGGTTCTTTTGTTAAAATGAAATCAAGTCTGGCAGAACCATCTTCCCCTCTATAAAGTGTTGGTTCCTTCAACCACTGGGTTATTTAATCTCCATTAACTCTGTCCATCTTGTTTTTAAAAAAAAAAAAAAAAAAAAAAAAAAAAAAAAAAAAAAAAAAAAAAAAAAAAATCCTGTCATACTCCTACCCCATTTTACATCTCTTTGCTTCCTTTATATTTTGCTTTTCCTCTCTTTTCCTTGTACCTCTCATATGCTTCCCAAGTTCTACTTCAAAACTAATCACATGTGCTCACTTTCTAATACCATCTTCACCCCATCATCCCACCACTCACTACCTTTCTTACCAGACGCAAGGTAGGATATACCTGTCATTGTCCAGCCTCTATGAATCTTTGCCAAAAGTCTCTGTCCTGAAAGTCCTCATCTATAATTATTTCTTGTAATTTCCTTCCTCTTTGTTCAGCAGCTTTTTCCACTCCCTGTATCCATTGTTTCCTAAGGCATCCTACTGGCCTCCTAGTAGGAGGAACCCACTCCAAGAATTTCTTTGTGTGTCTTATGTCTTCCATCCTTTTAACATGCCCATACCATCTCAATCTATTCTTTTCAGTTATCTTCAGCACAGATGTTACTCTTAATCTCTAATTTCTTCATTTCTAATTCTATCACATCTAGTCACTCCTCAGATCATTCTCAGGATTCTCATTTCTGCTTCCTTTCCTTCTATTCCCTCCCATCCTCCTCATTCCACATACAATCTTTGCACACCTTGTCACTTCCTCCTCAACACAAACCCATTCCTTTTCTACTCCCACCTCTACTCCTATTTTGTAACCAATCTATGAAAGCTTGCTTCTTCTCTTCTACAACCTTCTTTACTTCCTCATTCCACCATTCACTACCCTTCCTTCTATTTCCTCTTGTCCTCCTTGTTCCACACACCATCTTTGCACACCTTGTGACGCCCTCCTTGAACCATCCCCATTCCTCCTCCATTCCTAGTTCTGCTCTATCTTTCATTCCCTCCCACTCCTCTCTCAGCTTCTTGTACTCCTTTTTTCTCATTTAAGAGGTTCACTCTAAGTACCTCACTACCTTTTGTCCTTTTCCTCTTTCTCCATCTATCCTCCACTCTCAACTTACCTTCCACCAGAAAATGATCTGATATCCCCCCCCTCTCTCCTCTTAGAACATGTACATCCTTAACTCTTTCTATTATACTCCTTTCTACCACTATGTTGTCCATTAATGCTCTATCTACCACCCTTCCATCCACCACCCTCTCCCATGTGTACTTATGCTTGACTTTCTTCCTAAACATGGTAATTGCTATCATCAACTCTCTTTCAAGACACATCTCCACCATCAATTCTCCACTACAATTTTTACTTGGAACTCCATACTTCCCAATCATTCTATCTACTGGTTCATTTCCTACCCTAACATTAAGGTCTCCCAATACAACTATATTGACATTTCTCCCTAATCCCTCTATGCACTCATTTAAATCCATCCAAAAAGACTCCCTTTCTACTATGCTCTTCTCACTACCAGGTCCATATGCACTTACAAAAACACACATCTCCCTTCCCAGCTTCACCTTCATCCACATCAACTTTGAAGAAACCTCCTTCCACTCCACTACACGCTTACCTATCTCTTCACTTACTAGTATAGCCACCCCTTCTCTCCCTCGTCCCCTCTTCACTCCTGAGAACCTCCCAACTTACACTCATCCCTCCCTTTTATTTTAGTTTCACTCAAAGCCAGCACATCCATCTTTCTTTTCACAAACATACTGCCTATCTCTTCCCCATTACTCTCATCTGTACCACATCCACGCACATTAAAAGACCCAAACTTAGGGTACTGGTTGGAAAACTCCTAGACCATCATATGCCTTTACTTTTTTTAGGAATGTCCACTTTGGGGCTACAGGTAGCAGGACTCCTTTCCTATCCCCCAACCCGTTTTTTTTTTTTTTTTTTTTTTTTTTTTTGCCTCTTACAACTCAAGTGGGAAGTCTTGGTGGTGGCATTCTTTTCCTCCACCACAGGGTAGGCAAAAAAAAAGGAAATGAATATTCATAGAAATGGTACAGGACAGTAACAAGGGGTTGGGGGACAGCATAACAGAGATCTTGACAATCATAGTATAAAAGTGTCATCATTTCTCTATGAACAGAGTTTTCCTCTATCACAGACAAAATGATGTGTGACTCTGGTCCATAGGGGTGCCCCAGATAGACACTAAAGTATCAACTGCATGCTACTTTGCCACGATAACATGCAGCCAATACCCCAGACGGGTGAATACGAAAATTTGGCACTGCTCTACAATCCTGTGTTCTATGTCCTACTCTTTTGTGATACAAACAGAAAGATAGGTTTCTACAATGATACTCATTTTGACCCTCATATTTGCAGTTTCTTCAAATAGTCTCACAATAACAGTCTTGTGCTTTATGCTCCCAGTTATTACAATTAAAATATTCAAATCTAGCATTACTTGAAGTGTTTCTAATTCTGTCTTCAGATCCTCTGTTTCTGTAATCACTCCTAGAGTTCCTAGTTTCTCTCTGTTGTTGCATTCCTATTTTCATGACATATGGACTAATTCCTTTACTTTCACTATAACTTTGAAGGAGGCAATCTATCTCCCCTAAATCCAATGTCCTTAAGATCTCTGCACAGCTTTTCTGCAGTCATTTCATCACAACTGTGTACCAATAATGCAAATGCTATTAACCCCTTCCATACGGTGACGCCTACATAGGTGAGGATGCCGACGTCGGCGTCTTGGATTATATTTATTGTAGTTGTACCTGCGTGACCCCCATACTCTGTAAACTGGCTTCATCATATTTTCTATGGTTATCAAAATTCACGGGTGGAAGAGAAAACGATTAATACAGCGGTGACTTAATTTTTTATAATGCGAGTACAGGTAGTCATCGACTTACGACAGAGTTCGGTTCTGACAGACAGGTCGTAAGTCGATCTGGACGCAAGTCGGTCTATATATATACAGTATATATTACCCTTTATATAATATATATATATTGTATATTTAGCATACTGAAATAATCTTAGCATCTTTGAACTATGTTGTATAGTATTTTTAACCTTTTTATCATTTCATCTGATTTTCTTTGGGAAACGTAGCCTAGGCCTAAGCATATTGAATAAAATCCTATCATCTTTGACCTATGATATTTAATACTGTATTTGTTAACCTTTGTATTATTTTACCATCAGACTTTCTTTAGGAAATGTATGCATACTGAATAAAATCTTATTATCTTTGAGCTACGTTGTTTAGTATTCATTAACTTTTTATCATTTTTGTTAGGAAATGTAGCCTAGGCCTACGCATACTGAATAAAGTCCTGTCATCTTTGACCTACAAATCCTTTTTTGTTGGTTACATTAAAATCATTGTAAAGCAAAATTAGGAAAAAAATATTTCGAAACACATTCTTTTCGTTTACGTACTGTACCGAAAATATTGTTATCGACAACAGACTAGGCATAAACAAAGTTTACTGTTACATTTTATTAATTTCGCAAAACATAAAAATACAAAATGTTGTGCCGAACATTTTGTCATCGACAACAGACTAGGCATAAAAAAATACTGTTACATTTTATTAATTGCAAAACCTAAAAATACAAAATGTAAGGCAAAATTAGGATTTTTTTATTTCAACAAAACACATTCTTTTCGTTTAAATACTGTACCGAACATATTGTTATCGACAACAAACTAGCCTAGGCATAAAAATTTTGTTATATTTTATCAATTGCAAAACATACAAAAATACAAAATGCAATACAAAATTAGGAAACATTTTACTTCAAACAAACAAAATGAAAGAATATTTAGCTGGCTGGGATGCTGACACTGCCGGCAGCCTGCGAAAAATATCGTACTCGCGTCTCGCAGCGTGCGGAGTAATGTACTGCACTGCCAGGCATAACATTGCAATTCTATTACTCTATTAAATGTTAGATATTATTGCACCATCTCGTGGTCGTAAAGTCGATCAGTCGTAAGTCGCATAGGTCGTAAGTCGACGACTACCTGTATTATGACGCAACATCGCACGTCTGGCAGCTAATGCTGCCCGCGAGATTTTGGTCCGGAGTGAAGGGGTTAAATTAGTAACTTGAGAAACTTTTAACTTGTCACTAGATCTTTCTGCCCAATCTGAATCCTTCAACATAGAAATCATGTCCTTAGACCATCTGTCTAATTTTGCTAAATATTTTGTGTTTGTTTCATTTGTTTTTGTTTTCTTTATCATTCTAACAAAAGACCTGATAGGATCCTGATCACACTTCAACTTAAAATGTTTTATGAAAACCTTTGTATAATCTTGATATTTGTTTATATCCTCTATTTCCTGGAAATTTATCATAAGCCTAACTCTACCCTTCTTAGGATCTACATTTACTTTTAAACTATTTTCTTTTTATCATCTGATATGTTTTTTGTCATTATTAGTGTATCAATTAAGTTAATGAACCTTTTACCCCAATGTTTTCTTTCCCTGAAAACTTTGATATGTTAGTCTATGAGGTAATAACCTCATGATGCAGAATTTCTGTGGCCATACCTTCAGTTGTTAATGTTGATTTGAATCGACTGCTTCCCTTGTAGTTGTCCTCACACATACAGCACATACCTCACTCGTAACACATCAACCTCATTTACTAGCTTGTCCTCCTGGTCACCCCCTCATTCATTAGCTCGTCTCCTCCTTCAGTAGCTTGTCCTTGTAGTTGTCCCTTGTATCAGCATGCAGTGCATAGTTGTGTGCACTGCTTGGCTGCATGAACTGCATGGTTGCATATTGTTGCTTGCAGTTCTCTTCACACTTGTAGTCATATCTTGCACTAATTCTATGTATCACCAGTCTCTTCTTTAGTAGCATTGAGTTTCATCCTTAGCTGCCACCAGTTTCAACCTCCTCTTCACTTTTTCCCACCTTTCACCACTGTCTTTGTTTCCACTGTTTTATTAGTTAATCACAATTTTAGTCAGTAGGCCATGCTTCCAATCATCCACTGTTAAAGTTCTTTTCCTTCAGTTATAGTCTTCAATTATGGGTAAATTATAATTGTGACAATTTTTCTTTTATTTTCTTCTTCAAAATATATTACAACTTGCTTTTCTGAGTTACACTCAAGGAATCCCCACTGAAAATGCAAGGTCCTAGGTGACTTTGCAGTGACATAGTGATTTCTTTTAGTCCAATCTCACCAAAGGGCATGATCTTTCAATTGTGAACCAAATTAATTTTCTCCTCCTCCACCCTTTCTCCAATTAGATTCATTGTTACCAGTCTATATACAATTTTGTTTACTTAAGCAATCTCAAATCTTTGCATATCTCACTTAGTTTCCAAGTTTTTTTGTCAGCAATGAATACATGCCCCCAGCCATTTTTATAAATCAAAGCGGAGAATGAACTAGTGCAACTCCTTGCCTACGAACTGTGTTGTTTACCAAACACCCAACCCATAAAAATGCAACACTCACCATCTACCCCTGTTTCTACCAACTTATCTACCACCCTCTTACACAAATACTTGGTTATTTGATGGTGTCTTACCAAAGTTGCTATTATAGGACCTCTAGTAGTGGTGGGCAGCTACCGGTGAAATTACAGGTTTTATCGGCAACAAACTTAATGATAGCTTACCGACAAAAATTCTGCTACCGGTAAAACTTCGTTAACCAATAACTCGATAAGCTATACCATAACACTCAGAGAGCGGTAACTTCGGTAAGCACGTCTCGGCTTGGTGGTACTGAGTGACGGTGGTGACAGCCTGTCACCACCGTCACTCAGTACCACCAAGCCCAGACGTGCTTACCGAAGTTACCGCTCTCTGAATGTTATGGTATAGCTTATCGAGTTATCGGTTAACGAAGCTTTAACGGTAGCAGAATGTTTGCCGGTAAGTTATCGTTAAGGATTGCAAACAGACGCGAACGAAAATGTATACACCACACCCACCCTAAGACACCCTCCATTCACTCTCGCGCGGTAGATAGCATACTATAGTAGCACCAATTATAGTATGACCTTTTCCCTTTACAATGACATAACAATAAAAACAATATGTAAAGTAGAACCAGAGATATAGCTTATTAAAGGACAAAAACATTGATTTTTCGAACTCAACTCGAACTTGTGACGTCACTACTACCTCACGAGTCTTTTACCGGTAAACTGTCGGTAATTTCGGTAACTATATTGTTGTTCACCAATAATTTCGATATTGAAATTAGCAATATTTGCCCAGCACTAACCTCTAGCATTATTCAATCTTGCCCTTGGGTTTATCATCAGGAACAGCTTCCCGCACTGGAACCAATGAGAGCATTGTAAAATTACGTGTGAAATTTTTAGATGTTCGGAACTTATCATCTGTGCCATGAAGATGGTCTAGGACCCCTAAAACTCCATAACACTGATTGAACCTGTAATTAAGAAAATGTATATAATAACATGTTCATTAATGTCAAAAGATGTAATTGATATTGCTGTACCAAGATCATTCTCTTTCAGTCTAGTGCACCAACCACAACAATTTGTCTTGAAGTTCTTCAATAATATGTTCCACTATTTACAAAACATTAACATAACTTACTTTAAATGATGATAGTCATGAGCCTCAGGTGAAGGGAAGAATGGAAAATGGTATCCACTGTGAGCATTAAGTGTACTCATGAGGGCCAGACAGAACCACAGCCAGCATGTTGCAATATGGGAACCCAAAAGAAATGGCCCCAAGAAGGATGGCAGCATGTTGGACATAGCATGTTCTAGAGGGTGAGCATATAAGGCAATGATTGAAATAGGACTCTGCCACTCATGGTGCATCTTGTGGAAGTGTTTATAGAGTGTTCGGTGATGAAACAACCTGCAATAATGGAGACCTCTTCTCAGGTTCACAGAGAATTAAATATTTTGCAAAACAGTTTTATATAAAGTTGTCAGCAAGTGCCTAATGTGCCGGAATCGACTGGGACTCCGGAGATGAAATAGGTATTCAACATCATAGCGTCCGTGACGTAGACAGACTTGGGACTGAAGGTTATAGAATCACGGGGATATTTGATGCGTATTTAATGCAGATCTGATCCATCGTTCGATAATACGTTGGTTTTGATGAAAAAATGGTTTGCTTAGGCGTGGGGTGTGTACATCTTTCTAGATCGGACCAAGACTGGCGCCTAGAGGTGACCCACAGTAACCGGTTCTTACACACCTTCTTAAGTCTAATTCTTTAAGTGAACATCGTACAAATAATGAGATGCTATCTTGCAGCACAGCTTGCAGACAACTTACAATGATAGTATTCTTAAGCAGACGAAGCTTCTGCTCGCAGCATACTTAAATTAAACATGACGAAAAACAAACTTGGAAACCTCTTCCGAGGGGAAACGAGCCTTACGACAAAAAAATATGTAAACATGGGGATACACGGACATATAAAAAAGCCCCGTTACCTCTCGTAACGGCACACTCCCTTCCTAATTTTCTAGGGGGAAAAATTACCAAAACTATTGACCTAGCAACACAAGCTCAGAAATGGGTCTTACATATTCATGGGCTTTGTTGTTTACCACAACTCTTACTTGGACCTTCCTGACTAAATCATCCTTGCCAGGGAATACTTTGTTTACAATACCCAAGGGCCACTGTCCTTGGGGACACTCTTGATTTTTTACCAACACTACATCATCCACCTTTACATTTGAAGAGGAATTGACCCACTTTCTTCTGGGTTGTAAAGAGGAAAGATACTCTTTCTTCCATCTCTTCCAGAATTCCTCAGCAAGGTGATGGACATGCTTCCATTGAGATTTGTATACTGCCTTAATATCTATCTCTTCAGGAAGAGTTACAGGAATATCAGTTTTCTGAGTGAGAAGGATGGACGGAGACAAAATGAAAGGACTACTAGGGTCCGAGGAAACAGGAACTAAAGGTCTGGAATTCACGATCTTACATACTTCTGCAAAGAAGGTTACTAACACCTCATGTGTTAATGCCTTGGGGTGATGGTTAGTCAGTATCACATTCATGATGTTGCGGACTATCCCCACCATACGCTCCCATGCTCCACCCATGTGAGAAGCATGAGGAGGGTTAAACAACCAAGTGCAACCTTGACTTGACAAGAAACTATTGACATCACCACCTTCATCGGTAATGGCAAGCAAGTTCAGTGCTTTGACAGCACCTACAAAGTTCGTGCCTCTGTCAGAACGCATCATCTTAACTGGGCCACGAATACAAATGAATCTCTTTAAGGCATTAATGAAGGAAGAAGTACTCAATTCTTCTACAGTCTCTATGTGGATAGCTCTGGAAACAAGACAGGTGAACAGAACGCCCCATCTTTTACTTTCGAGGAAGGAACTTCTAGTGCGCCGAGTTTTTATATGCCAGGGGCCAAAAAGGTCAACTCCTACATAGGAAAATGGCGGATTGGGAGTAAGTCTATCGACGGGTAAGTCTCCCATCTTCTGAACACACACCTTACCTCTTACCCTTTTACAGGTGACGCATTTGGAAATGACCTTAGAAATGGTACGTTTCCCTCCCAAAATCCAGAAACCACCTGTACGGACGGCTCCTTCTGTAATCACTCTCCCTTGGTGGTGCACTGTCTCATGGTAGTGACGGATCAACAACAAGCCTAAGTGGGATTCCTTTGGAATAATAATAGGCCTTGCAAGCATACCAAGTACATCACTGCCTTGACTCAACCTGCCTCCTACACGAAGTAGGCCCTTCTGGTCTAAATAAGGAGACAGAGATGCAATGGGACTGGAAGGAGGTATACTATCTTCACCTTGCAATTTAGTCATGGCAGACGAGAAATAATCCCTTTGGTATGTCTGAACAATGAAATCAGCTGCATCTTCTAGTTGATCGGGTGACTTATGTTTGTTGCATATATGCCAACCTGAACAACACTTGTTACCTTGTTTGAAAGAACGGGCTATATGCTTAAGGAGAGCTACCGCTCTTACAAGTCTCCTCCAACAGGAGAAATTAGAGAACCTCTGAGCTAATGACGCAATTGCAGGCTCTACATTGCTTTTGTTTGCACTAACAAGGGGTTCAGACTCAATTGTGTAGTCTGATACCTTTACTTCTTTATCTGTCTCAGGGCTTACAAGAGGAAAACTTCCACTGGTGGATACAACATCCTCAAATAAGCTTGAGGGACCTGACAACCAATCACTCTGATTTAGGTTGGTTATTTCAAGACCACGGGTAGCCAGGTCTGCTGGATTACAATCTGTAGGTACATAATGCCATTGGTTAGGTTCGGTGGACGACCTAATGTGGTCTACTCTGTTACTCACGTAGACCTGAAATCTACGCCTTTCATTATGAATATAGCCCAAGACAATCATGCTGTCAGAATAGAAATGCCTTGCGTCTAAGGGTTTGTCCAAGCAATCCGAGATGGAATTGCTGAGATTAACTGCCATCACTGCAGCACACAACTCTAACCTGGGAATAGTATGACCATGGTTGGGAGCTACTTTAGCTTGTCCCCTCACAAAACACACCTGGTAGCTTTTGGTATCACTGAAAACCTTAAGATATGATACAGCTCCTACTGCTACTCTGGAAGCATCTGAAAAGGTATGAAGCTCTATCCTGTGAGCTTGAGACAAAGAAATACTAGCAAACTGACGATTGATGCTTATATCCTTGAGGTCCCTTAAGGACGTTAGCCATCTGGACCATTTGGTATGGATCTTAGCTGGTATGGGTTCATCCCAACCACACTTTAGATTGGTTATCTCTCTTAGGAGTAGTTTTCCCACTATTATTACTGGGGCTAAGAATCCCATGGGGTCAAACAGACTATTTACAACAGACAGTATCCCTCTTTTTGTCGAAGGCTTGTCTGAATCCATGAACTTATAGACGAAAACGTCTCTTTGGATGTCCCATAAGAGGCCCAGGCTAGACTGCATAGGCATAGAGTCAGAAGTTAGGTTCAGCTCCTGAAGGTTATCAGCCAGCTCACTGGTGGCAAACTTTTCCAGCACTTCCTTACTGTTGGAAGTGATCTTGTGCAAGCGCAGGCGTCCTCCTTCTTGAAGTGCTGACTTAGAGTCTTGGATTAACTTGTAAGCAGTCTCCGCATCTGGCAGAGATGCTAACCCATCATCCACGTAGAAATTGTTCTCTATGAAATAGCGAACTTCAGGAGAGGCATCTTCTACAGACTTACGTAAGCCATAGGTGGCAATGGCGGGAGATGGCGTGTTCCCAAAAACGTGAACAGTCATCCTATACTCAATCAACCTTTCATCAGGGTCATTATTCTTGTACCAGAAGAATCTGAGATAATCTCTTTGCTCAGTCTTCACTTTGAAATTATAGAACATCTGTTCTACATCAGCTGCCACTGCTACAGCTTCCTGACGGAAACGTAGAAGAATCCCGAGAATACTGTTTGTCATATCAGGACCTGACATCAGCATATCATTTAGGGAGAACTCTCTGGATTTGGCAGAAGAGTCGAACACAACCCTGATCTTGTCAGGTTTCTTAGGGTGGTACACCCCAAACAATGGAAGATACCAGCACTTCTGATCAGACTTCAATGGTGGTGCAACCTCAGCATGCCCACGATCTAACATCTTTTGCATGAAGGCCATCATATGCTGACGTTTTTCCGGCTTTGTGCTGAGGCTACGATGGAGAGACAGTGTGCGGTGCCACACAAAGTCTCTATTATTACTGGTGGCTACAACATTGGGACGGAAAGGCAGTGGCGCGACCCAATGACCACTTTGATCCTTGCGGAACTCTGAGTTCATAACATCCAAGAACTTCCTGTCTTCAATCGACAGGGCGGCCTTGTCATCATCTTTGGTTACCTTGAACAAATCATCCTTTACTTCAGAAACATGAATCTGGTTACCACATGGTGCGACTATAGAGGGACGTCTATCATGTACAAAGGATGTTTTGAAACTGCTAATGACAGGAGGCCTACAAGTGCCATGGAGACACACTTCCCCAATGATTGCCCAACCCAGACTGGTCTGTTGAGCTAGAGGGGCATTGACAGGTCCAATTCTCTGGTCAAAAATGTAATGAGCTGAAGGCACATCTCGACCAATGATGAGTAGAATCTCAGCTTCAGGAACCAGAGGTGGAATACATTCGGCCAGATCGGACAGATGGGGATAACCACGAGCTATGGCGGGGGTGGGTATCTCTTCTCTTACATTGGGAATGCTGTCGCATTCCACTAACTGAGGGATATGTACCTCTTGTGAGTTATGCCAAGACACGATGGTGTAATTTTTGGTGGTGCGCCCAGAAGCGCCTGTTACACCTGCACAGGTAGCTAGACGATATGAAACCCGTTTGCTCAGCTTGTCAAACAAATCGAAAAACTCAGACCTTGCTAAAGAGCAATTGCACTGATCGTCTAGGATGGCATAACACCACACTCCGAGCTCTGGCTTACTTTCAGGATAGACCTTTACCAAGAAGGTCTTGGCGCAGGACTTACTCGTGGAAGTGGGGTTACTGCATATCAAGGTACATTTGGAATTGACCGCAGCATCCTCCCCTCCCTGAGTCTTTACTATGGGGGTAAGAACATTTGGAAGCGGCACTTGATTGACTACAGGGGAGCGAGGTGTTTTATCTTGAGCAACCTCCCTTCCATGCTGTGTAACCGCTTGAGTCGAACTCCTCTTCGACCTGGGTTCATCGTGATGTAAGGCAGTCACATGAGTATGGGCCTTACAGAGTTTGCAGAAAGTTCTCTCTTTGCAGCTGGAAGGAGGATGGTTACCTTTGCAACATCTGTTGCACACTCCTTTATCGTTTAAGAAAACCTTCCTCTCGCTCACTGACATGGTGCGAAAAGCCCTGCAGAAATCCAAATGGTGTACGTAGGCATCATGGTAGACGCAAAAATCTCCCTTTTCTGCCTTTCTTTGCTCGGTAGGACTAGCGGCGCCAACAGACCTGTCAGCGCCCATGGTCGACTTACTGCCACTGGACAACATGGTGTCAGTCTTCTTCACACGCACTTGAGGAAACTTAGAGGGAGGTGGCTTCTCTGGTTTCACAAAACCATCGGCTCCAAGGCTTTGATAAGAGAAACATGGATCATTCTCGACCCTTGCCATCTCCTTCACAAACTCAATGAAGAAGGAGAAAGGTGGGTACGGCACACCGTGAGCAGTCTTGTAGTTCATGGCTCTGCCAGTCCACGCTTTCTGTATACAGGGTGGAAGTTTTGCGACAATGGGATTGATGCCTGACGAGGCGTCATAATACGCAAACAGTGTACTGTATACAGGGTTAGCCTTCAAGGCTTCTATCTGGTACAGAATGTCACACAGGTCGTATAACCTTAAGGTGTCTCTAGGTGAAATCCTAGAGAAGTTGGCGAGCTTCTTTTTAATTGAAGTCTCAATGATCGAAGGGGCAGCAAACCTGTCATCCAAGCGCTCCCAAATTCTACTGCACGCCAGGTTTGGATTCTTGGCATTTGAGTTTCTGGTTGTACGGGCCCATTCTTTAGACTCAGGACCTAGGTACTTAACTAACAGGTCTATTTCCTCCTTACATGAGGTGCCTAACTCTTGCACGACTTCCTTGAAACTCTCTTTCCAAACAGCATAGTCTTCCGCAGTATCATCAAACGTAGACAGCCTGCTAAGAAGTAAATCCTTCCGCAAGAAGAACTTGCTCAAATCGGCAGAATTGGAGGTTGTCCCCAACCTAGGAGATGCACTCCGAGGAGGTTTTACTACAGGTGGTGACACATAAGAAACATGGTTAGCAACAGGTTGCTGCGCAGGTTGCACAGACCTCACCTTTACCTTTTCGATACGAGGTTCAAAACTGAATGGAACATTGTTAGCAGGCTGTGAGTTAACTCTGAAATCAGAACAGGGCTTGAAAACAGGGCTTTCAGGATTCAAGCCTACCAGATCCTTCTGACTAGCGGAAACATCGACTATACCACCCTGTTGCTCCACATATAGTTGGGTGCGGGTAGCGACTGTACCTTTTAATTGGTCCCAGTCACTGCATGTTTCCCAATCATCGTCGGGTCCTAAGTGCCTAAGTTCGGCTTCGGCTTCTTCCAACTCCTTTTGCTGTGTCATAAGTTTGAACTTGGCCTGCATTTCAGCCTGCTCTTTCATAAGCTGACCCTCCTGTTCGGCAAACTTGACTCTGATACGAGCGGTCTCCACCTTGGCTCGTTGCTTCCTTGCAACACTAACACTGGTGCTACTGGAACGACCTGACCTAACCGACCTTCTTGAACTGCCCTTCATGGAAGGGGGCATACAAAACTCAGAGTGGTCGACGAGGGATAAAGGAACTTGATTGGACTTCGGGTCATCTTGTAAAAACGGTTCAGTGTGGTGTTCCTCTTCCGTGACTTCAACTGAGGAAGAGGAAGCATAGTTACTGATTACCTGACGAAAAGATGCCTGAAAATCCCTGTCTTCGTGCTTCACTGATTCAGCACGAGCCAGACTTTCTGGAGTACGTTCACGCATTAAGAATTCCAGGTACCTTTTTACAGTATCCTGGTACACAGCGTGGGCCTCATACAACCAAGGACCATGATTCGGTTCTTCCAATAAGGCTTGTACTCCTTCTCTACTCGCCTTTACCCTCTCTTCATGCTGATCAGACGCTCTCTGAAAAGCCTCTTGCCCTTCAGCCGTGAGGACTCTGACCCTACCAGAGACGGGTCCTTCATCTATACTGTGGTTGGAAGACATATTGCCAAGTGAGAGAAACAGTGAGAGACAAGACAGTAATATGATAAAGAAGACAAGGAAAACTCGAACTTAATCGAAAACCACGGAGTACGTTACCACACTCCTAACTATACGACTATTGAGGTAGACAACAACAGATTAAACCCTACATTTGGTTCAATCTAAAAATGCACATTAGTCGCATGCTTATATTAACATATGACAGGATTTAGGCAAGGTAGCTTGCCTTCAAAGGAAAAACACATGCTCTGCGACGAGGTGTTATGTAAACACTGTTGGGGCTTGGCAACCATACGTTGTTGCCACATCACACTCGCGCGCCGATAATATCACTAAGACTGCCACATCACACTCGCGCGCCGATACGATCACTAAGACTGCCACATCACACTCGCGCGCCGATACGATCACTACACTTTGGCTTGCGCTACACTACACCCAAGCACACACATGCACTTATGCCAGGAAGGCGACACATCAAGTTCATGTGGTGACGACGAGGGGAATCTAGACGTGGCAACGGCGTGCAGGGCGTGGTCTGGCCGACACCTCATTCCTATGCTTTCTTCATCTGTTCGTTTCTATCGAACCATTTTTTCATTGTGCCGGAATCGACTGGGACTCCGGAGATGAAATAGGTATTCAACATCATAGCGTCCGTGACGTAGACAGACTTGGGACTGAAGGTTATAGAATCACGGGGATATTTGATGCGTATTTAATGCAGATCTGATCCATCGTTCGATAATACGTTGGTTTGATGAAAAAATGGTTTGGCTAGGCGTGGGGTGTGTACATCTTTCTAGATCGGACCAAGACTGGCGCCTAGAGGTGACCCACAGTAACCGGTTCTTACACACCTTCTTAAGTCTAATTCTTTAAGTGAACATCGTACAAATAATGAGATGCTATCTTGCAGCACAGCTTGCAGACAACTTACAATGATAGTATTCTTAAGCAGACGAAGCTTCTGCTCGCAGCATACTTAAATTAAACATGACGAAAAACAAACTTGGAAACCTCTTCCGAGGGGAAACGAGCCTTACGACAAAAAGATATGTAAACATGGGGATACACGGACATATAAAAAAGCCCCGTTACCTCTCGTAACGGCACACCTAACATTCACTCCCTACATTGTTAGGATGTAGATGATGGAATACACATAGTATGAAAATGTTACACTGATAATAATAATTATTGTCTCAAGTTTAACTGACTGGAAACCAGGAGTCCCATAATGGCTGGCAATAGTCTTCAGGCCCTCTGATAGATCCCTCTGTGCCAGAAACCAAGTGTTAACCTCATCTCCAGATGGAGGTGGAGTGGCTCATGGGTTTTGAAAATGGGCAGCAGGGAAATGATTCTTTCTGCAGGATCACCAACCCAGTTACCTGTCATTGTTCTTTATTATACTAATGAATTGTAGAATCCAAAACACACCAGATAAAAAACTGAGTGGAAAACTACTTTTTAAAAGTAAATCCATCATCATTATATAATGTAATACGGCAGTCAAATATAGCCATCAAAGAACACATACAAAAACCCAAACCACCAAGAGTATGAGAAATTATAAATAATTTCAAGACAAATAATGCATGCTCATAAGAGTAGCTTTGTATAACTTCATCTGATGTTTCACATTCTTCAGCATATAGATTATTTAAAATTTTAAAGCTCACCTGTGTGAATAGTAGAAACCAACTTCCTCACCAAGGATGCAGATCATAAGTTCAAAGAGGACCCAATGAAAGGTTGGTAGCTGATGAGACTGATTGAAACCCCTCATCATCATCAGGTAATATCCAAAGATAGCAACAGGAACCCCAACAACAATCTGATTGAAGTTTACTAATAGGATGCACTGTTATAAAGAGAAGAATATACATGAATATTTCTGCTGTATTTAAATGGGAATACATCTATACAAGACAATGAATTATCATAATAACTAATAGCTGACAAATTCATTCAGTTGTGGGATTGCCCTATGACCAGTAAAGGATCCCAAATACCCTATAAGTAAGCTTTAACCTGTTAATACCTTATAAACTAGTCTCTAAGTAAGGGGGAGACTTGGGTAGAAAAGGTAAATGGTGCTGATGGACATGTTAATGGAAGTGAAGGCAGTTGTTATGTATTTGAGATTCATGCATAATTATTTGATCCATTATAAATAGGATTGAATTAGATGGAAGCGATGCTCATGTGCTATGTGGCACAATTTTATATTTGTTTACCTTTGTACCAATGGCCCACACAATGGTGGACAAACAAAAATAAACCCACCAAGGAAGACAACAGTGTTTCAAGATCCCCACACATCTGCAACGAGAATGGGATAGTGAACACACAGGCTCATCTAATACTTTGTCATTCCTGCAGGTATATATGTATGTTGTGATCTCTCCATATCCAACATTCTGATGACAAAAATGGGATAGTGAACACACAGGCTCATTTAATACTTTGTCATACCCACAGGTATATATGTATGTTGTGATATCCCAATATCCAACATTCCGGCGACATGTCAAGAGACAACCCCACAAGGCAGCAATGATCCCATGAGGTAGAGAAAAGACGAACCCCAGAGGTACGATCCCAATAAGGATACAAGGCATGAGACTGGCACCAAGGTTTGGGAAGCTCACCAATCAACAGAGGACAAGATGGTTTTGGATATCCCAGTTCCTCAGCCATTTGTGGTCAACACAGAAGCAGCTACAGTGGCACATCGATGTAAGAAATGGCTCACCAATTTTGGGTACTATCTTCCCTTCACAGGTATAAAAGAGGTGAGTCAAAGGAAAGCTGTTTTCTTGCATGTCGCAGATGAAGAAATGCAAGACATTTTTGCAACACTAAAACCATTAAATGATAGTCTAGAGGCAGCCAAAGAGTGCAAAGATCACTTTGCTCCAAAAATTAACAAGAGGTATGAAAGGTTCCTATTTGGGGAATGTAGACAGGACCAAGGTGAGTCGATAGATGCATTTGTCACTAGATTGCATGAGTTAGCATCTACATGTGAATTCCATGATGCTAATGATATCATTATAGACCAAATCATTGCCAAATGCAACTCCTCAGAATTGAGGAAGAAATTGCTGCAGGATACCTTTCTCCATTCCGATTTGCCCCACCTTATGACAACCCTTTGTTTCCTTTCCTTTAGCCAGGCCAGTCACTAATCCATTCTTGTATGCTCTCTCTGATTCCATGTGTCTTAATCTTCCTTAGCCTCTGGTGTGGAACTTTATCTAAAGCCTTAGAGAAGTCCAGGTGGACGATGTCCACAGGGTAGCCTAAATATATGTAGGATGTTAATCTCTCAAGGAATGTCAGTAGGTTTGTCAGACAAGATCTTCCTGATAGAAAACTGTGCTGAGTGCCTTTGAATAGTTTGTGTTCCTCAAGATGCTTTATTAGCATCACTAATCAAAGTTTCCATAATTTTGCTCACTTGATATGTCAAGCTTATTGGTCTGTAGTTGGAAGAAAGTCTGATCCCTTTTTAAAGATAGGTGTCACATTTACCATCCTCCAACCATCTGATACTTTTCCAATCTCCAAATTTCTCTTAAAAATATAACTTAGTAGTTGTGCTGCCGGTCCTCCCAAGTTCTCTAACACTGATAGGTGTACATTATCATCACCTGGTGATTTCTCTGGATTCAATTTATGTAGGAGCTTAATCACTCTCTGTGTAGATAGATCCTCCTCTTCTAGCAGTTGGTTACTTGTACCATTATAGACCATTCTTGGTTCAGGAATATTTGCAGTAGATTCCTCTGTGTACAGTGTGAAGAAATATTTGTTTAAGATCTCAACCATCCTCCCATCCTCAGATACCATGTCTCCATTCTTATCCTCCAGTGGTCCAACACTTTCTTTTGTCTTCATTTTACTTTTGGGGTATCTATAATATGCTTTTGAATCTTCGTTCACTCTCTTAGCTATCTTAGATTCCCATTTCCTTTTGGCTTGCCTAATAAGCTTTCTTGCTCTGTCCATTGCCCTTTTGTACCTCAAGTAGTCATGGCAGTCCGTCTCCTGAAATTGTTTCCACCAGTGAAATTTATTTTTCCTTGCCTTCAATATATCTCTATTCCACTACAGTGGTCTCCTTTTCTTATTCTCACACCTCTTTGTAGGTACATAGAGCTTTACTACTCTGTCATATTCTTTGACAGATAAATTCCTCATTTCTGAAACTTCTCTCTCTCTTTGAACTTCTCTTTCCACTTGAACTTCTCTTTCCAATATATTTTTGCAAATTTTCTCATATCCTTGTTCTTGGCATTCCTATAATCAAAATATAGTGTTCTTTCCAAATTACTTTTCCCCTGTCAGTGGAAATATCAAAACTCACGACATTATGATCACTAAAGGAAAAACAAGGATTGGCGAGGTACATGAGGGAAAAAGAAGAAAAAGAGACAGCAGTAGAAATCCTAAATGAAATTCAGGGGGGAGACAGAGATTCAGGCATAGACCTGGAAGAGACTTATAGAATCAGTCACTATACTAAGGATAGGAATCGACCTCTAAAGATAAAACTATGGTCACAAATGGTAGTAGAAGACATATTTGAAAAAGTAGGCAACTTGGCAAAGAGTGAAAAGTACAATAAGATATGGATAAAAAGAGAAATGAGTACTGAGGAATTAGAAAAAGAAAGGGCACTAAGAGAAGAAGCAAAGGAAAAAAACTTGATGAGAACGGAGACAGAATGCAAAGAATTCCAGTGGAGAGTAATAGACTTGAGATTAAGACAATGGCGCATCAAAACAAAAAAAACCAAGGACAGAAGAAACCAGGGAGAAGGAAGAAAATTAAAAGTGGCCTATACCAACATTGACGGACTAATTTCAGGACTGAACGAACTCAATGATTATCTGTTAGAAGCAAAACCAGACATAATGGGAATTGTAGAGACTAAACTAAGAGGTGAAATACCATCCATAGTTATTGGACAAGGTCTATACAATTACTGGATAAGAAACAGGGACAAGAAACAGGGAGGGGGAATCATGTTCTTGGCCAAGAAAGACCTAAAGGTGACAAAAATTGCAGAGGGCAAAGGTAATGTTGAACTGATCATGATAAAAGTCGAAGGCAAGAATATGAAAAGCAGAAAGTTTGTGGTGACCTATGTGCCTCCAAAAATGAATGCTTGGAAAGAAAACGAACATACAAAAATGCTAGAAGATACAAGAAAATCACTAAATGAGATACTAATGGGTAAGGGTAATCTGGTAATTATGGGGGACTTCAATTGCAAAGAAATTTGTTGGGACAGCATGACAGTGCAAGGAGATGACTCGTGGGGCAATGTACTGCTAGACATGACCATGGAGTACACAATGAACCAATGGGTCCGTGAAAACACAAGGTACAGAAACAATGAAGAGCCATCGAAACTAGATCTAATATTTACAACAGAACCTGAAATAGTGGATAAAGTCCAGTACGAGACACCAATTGGAAAGAGTGACCATGTACTCATCGAAACTGTACTAAAGGAAGAAATAGACATGGAGAGGAACGAAAAGCATAGGAAAGGAAGATTGATGTACAACAAAACAGATTTTGCAAAACTAAAGACATTCTTCCGGAATGCAAACTGGGAAAAATTTTATAGGGAAGAGACAACAGTGGAAGAGAAATGGAATATATTGATGGATAATTACAATGAAGGGGTAAACAGGCATGTACCAAGACAAAAGCGAGAGAGTGAGTACATTAAATGTTGGTTCAACAAAAGATGCAGTGAGGCAAAAGACAGAAGGGACAAAGCTTGGAAAAAGTGGAGAAAAGACAAAAAACAAAGCAAATGGCAAATTTATATAAACTGTAGAAATGAGTATGTTAATGTGAGAAGAGAGGAAAAAAGGAACCATGAGAAGGATATTATAGACAAATGCAAAGATCAACCCAAGCTATTCTATCGGTATGTGAATGGTAAACTTAAAACCAAACAGGAAATGGTGAAACTATGCCAAGGAAATATAGAATACACAGAAGATTTAGAGATGGCCGAAGTCATGAACAATCACTTTAAATCTGTCTTCACCAGAGAGAAAATACAAAATTGGGACATAGATAATAACAAGCAATCTCCCCACATGAGTGAGTTTACAACATCACTAAAAGAAATATCAGAACATCTATCAAGACTGGACGTCAGAAAATCACATGGCCCGGATGGTATTGCAAATTGGATTCTAAAGGAGTGCAAAGAAGAACTAACAGACAAAATACACATCTTAATAAACAGCTCACTCAAAGAAGGAAAGATACCCAAGGACTGGAAAAACGCTAACATTGTACCAATATATAAAGGAGGAAACAAGGAAGAACCCACCAACTATAGGCCAGTATCACTAACAAGCACTATAGCCAAAATTTGTGAGAAAATAATCAAGAATAGATGGGTAAAACATCTGGAAGACAACAACATATTAAACCCAAGACAATTCGGGTTCAGACAAGGAAGATCATGCACCACAAACTTAATATGCTTTTACTCAAGACTAATAGACATAGTGCAAGAAAGAAATGGATGGGCTGATTGTGCATTCCTAGACTTGCAAAAAGCCTTTGACAAAGTACCACACAGAAAATTACTTAAAAAACTGGAACACATAGGAGGAATACAAGGAAACCTACTAAAATGGATGGAGGACTTTCTGACTGGTAGAAAGATGAGAGTAGTGCTCAGAGAAAAATATTCAGATTGGAAAGAGGTGATCAGTGGAGTACCACAAGGATCTGTACTGGCACCAATAATGTTTGCTATCTATATGAATGACATGGACGAGGACGTGAACTGCTACATGAGCTTCTTTGCTGATGACGCCAAACTGTTAAGGAAAGTAGGAACTGATGAGGAATGTGAAGCACTGCAAGAAGACCTAAATAGGGTATGGAACTGGAGTCAGAAATGGGAAGTGGACTTTAATACTAAGAAGTGTAGCATAATGGAGTTTGGAAAAAGCAAAAACAGAATATCAGGAAAATATACAATTGGAACCAAGGAAGTAAAGAAAGTAGGATCCGAAAAAGATTTGGGTGTAATTATCACGAACGACTTGTCCTATGATATACAGATTAACAAAATTGTCGGGGAGACTTACAACTTGCTAAGATCAATAAAAGTGGCATTTACATACTTGGACGAAGACATGATAAAAAAAATATTGGTTACATTGATAAGGCCTAGATTAGAGTATGCGGCAACATTGTGGTCCCCCAGTACCAAAAAGAATATAAAGAAAATAGAAAGAATCCAAAGAGCAGCTACAAAAATGGCACCTGCACTTGCAAACCTATCATACGAGGAGAGATTGGCTAAACTGGAATTACCGACACTGGAGCAAAGAAGAGAGAGAGGTGACCTATTGACCATCTACAGAATCATGAAAGGCACAGAGATACTTGATAGAGAGAACTTACTTAACTGGGACAAAAGAAACACAAGAGGACATGGTAAGAAAATAAAAAAACATAGCTATAGAAGAGAACTGAAGAAAAACAGTTTTCCACATAGAGTTTTGGACACTTGGAACAAACTGGATAATGAAATAGTATGCGCAAAAACCATTCATGAGTTTAAAAACAAACTAGACACTGCGAGATACAATGGCGGGACAACACGAGCATAGCTCCCCTTCCCGCAAAATAGAACTAGGTAAATACAACTAGGTAAATACTTGACCCTAGGGGTGCCATTACTTGTACACAATTTACCAGTGTTGGGTCTGTGCTCATCACCAAATCTAGAATATTTCCCCCTCTTGTTTGCTTCACATGCTGAGTAAGATATTTGTTCATCACTACATTTAGGAAGGCTTCGCCTTCTCTTTCTGCCTGTAACAAGTCCCATTTGATAGAACTATGATTGAAGTCCCCGCATGCAATTAATTGGTCAAATCTCTCACAAACCTCTTCTGTCTTACTATATAGATTTCTCTCATCTTCTGTGGCTGACATACTATGATAGCATACACCCAACACAATATCTCCATTCTCCTCATTAATTTGACCCCACACTGATTCAGTATCATCACTCATTAAATCCTCCAAACCACTTACTCTCATTTCATTTTTGAAGTATGCCACACAGCCACCTCCTTTCCTGTTCATTCTGTTCTTCCTTATAATATCATATCCCTGTAGACTGATTTCAGCACAAGATATACCACTCTTTGCCCATGATTCTGTTATCAATATTACATCAGGATCCTCTTCATATACCATTTCTTCTAACTCCAAAAATTTTGTTCACAATACTTCTAGTATTCAAAACCTTATAAGTTAACACCCCATTGTGTTTTCTATAAGTCTGCATAGTACTATTAGTTATATGGCATGGCCTTGAATTATTTACATGATTTACATTCTGTGTCTGTTCTAAACCAGTCAAGTCTGGGTATGGGAATTCCCCATAGCCATGCTTAACTGGTGTTCTGACATTCCTGGTTTCTGAACTTGCTCTGCTGGCACTCTCTGTCTACAGTCTTTTCTTGCCTTATCACCAAGTTTTTTTTTCCCATTAGTCTCTTCTGTGCTTAAGCTCCTTCCTCAACTCATAGTCCTGTTTACTTTCTAACTTGGTCATATCCCTATTAATAAACACATTACTCCATGCTCCCTTATTCCAAAACCTCTTGGCATTTTTCAACACTCATTTTCTGGTATGGGCTCCCAGTCTTCACAATCAACATTCCTGGTCTGGGGCTAGTATTCTCACTGCCATGGCTTGATGGAATTTTTATTATTTCCACTACATCCACCTCTTTCATGTCTAGAATATTCTTTAAAAGGTGATTCACTACCTGTTCATCAGTTTTCATGTGATCACTTTCTAGGGGATCATTTCTCACATCAACCTTTTAATTTCCTCTATCCCCTTAATGATAACATTACATTCCTTAGTTTCCTTTTCTCTAGCCTTATGTACCTCAGCCCTCACCATTTTTCTAGTTTCATTTCTAAAAGTTACACTCCTCATGTTCTCAATATTATCTAATCTGTCCTTCATCTGATCCACTTATCTGTAATTTGTCATGAACCCTCAGCTCCAAGTTGCACAGCACTCACTGCCAAACCTGACAGAAATGTTCTCTTGTTTAGGAAATTGCAAGGCATTTTCCAAAACAGACTTAAAGCATGTTTTTCAGCAACTGATTATGGATTAGAAATCACAAGAAGTGTGCATTCTTACTGCACACTTAGGACTTTTTCATCCTCAGAGATTGCCTTATGGAGTTGCTAGTAGTCCTGCATCCCTGGAGTTTTCTGTTTCATAGATGACATTTTAATAGCAGGTAAAGATATCCATGAACACCAGACCAGGTTGAAAGCCATGCTACAGTGCATGAAAATAGCCTGAAGGTACACGAAAATAAGTGTCAATTGGAAGTACCATCAGTAGAGTACTTGGGATTTATCATAGATAGACAGGGTATACAGAAGACCTAAGAAAAGGTAAACATAATTCAGGATGCCAAGATACCTGAAAATGTGAATGAATTACAGTCATTTCTAGGGTTAGTTACCTTTTATGGCAGATTTTTAAAGGATTTAGCAACAATTGCTCATCCATTGCATGAACTGCTCAAAAAAGAAGTGACATGGCACTGGTCAACACAGTGTCAGGAAGCTGTTGACCAAATAAAAGGGGAAATATCCTCCCCATATTTCCTTGTACTTTTTTAAAAAGGATCTACTTGTCATATTGGTCTGTGATGCATCATCAATAAGTGTAGGAGCTGTCCTGGCACATGGTATGCCAGATGGTAGTGAGAAACCAATAGCATTTGTTTCTAGGGTATTGAGCAGAGCAGAAATGAACTATTCTTAGATAGAGAAAGAGGGTTTAGCATTAGTGTATGGAATATGGTAGACAACAGTTTACACTAGTGACAGATCACAAGCCATTGTTGGCTATATTGGGTCCCAAAGCAGATTTACCCACATTAGTAGCAGCTAAGTACAGAGATGGGCAGTTATACTATTAACATACAATTATTCAATGCAGTACAGGCAAATTGCTCAAATGGGGAATGCAGATGCACTCCCCAGACTACCAGTTGGCAAGGATGTGGAAGTATATGAAAATATAATTTTATTGATTGTAAAGGCCGACTCAGTAGTGCAAAATATTCATAAAGACCCATTGTTGTCAGATTTTGAAAAGTTTTATTGCTGAAAGACCTTCAGTCATGATGTATATAAACCATACAAAGATGTATGGTCAGAACTCAGTGTTGAGCAAAACTGCATCTTGAGAGGTGCTTGAGTGATCATACCACAATCAGTGAGACAAAGAGTATTAGAGGAAATTAATGCAGATCATCAAGATATTGTAAGATCTAAAGACATTGCGAGATTGTATGGTGGCTAAGGATAGACAGTGACAGAAAATTTTGTAAACAAATGTGTACAATGTGCAGTACACCAAAATGAACCAGCAAGGTCCCATTTGCATTCATGGGAATATCCCAAATACCCATGGCAAAGGTTACACATAGATTATGCAGGTCCATATTTAGGTCATACTTATGTGATTATATTATATGTTTATAGTAAGTGGACTGAGGTAATTCCAACACAGTCCACTACAATTTTATCCACTATCTCTGATGTCAGTATTTGCCACACATGGACTGCCGAAACGCATTGTATCTGACAATGGGCCCCACTTCACTTCTCAGGAATTTCAGGATTTCTTGACTGTAAACGGTATATATCATACTTTGTCAGCACCTTATCATCTAGCCACTAATGAAGAGGCTGAAAGGTTTGTGCAATCTGTATCAAATGTTATTTCATGTATATCTAATTTTTATTTAGCATATAGAACTACACCACATGCTACTATAGGAGTACCACCTTCACAGCTCTTGATGGGATGAAGACTTAGAAATTAACTTGATTTACTGTTACCAAGCTTCCAGAGTAAAATGGAACACGTAGATAATTGGGAAAATCAGAGGCCAGAAGAAAGTAAGAGTTTCCAGAGTCCTCACCAGTTCTGATACAGTCTTATGCCACAGAGGAGAAATAGACTCCAGGTAGTTATAAGTAGATTTGGGAATATAAATTATCAAGTACAAGCAAAAGGAAATTCAGTAATGAGACATGTTGATCAGTTAATTCCTTCATTCAGTAATAACTATAATGCTTCTATGGAAGTTGCTAAAGAGCCTATGGCAGTTTCAGCTATCCCTGTACAACCAGAGGTCAGTGAACCAGTTGCTCCCCCAGGTAGGGCAGATATTCCTCCCAGGGCTAAAAAAGTTCCTCCTACTTCCCTAGATTTGTGAGTAAATTTTTTTTAGGGGGAAGGAAGTGTTATGTATTTTATATTCATGCATAGCTACTTAATCCATCATAAATAGGATCAAATAAGGTAGCTGTAATGCTCATGCTCTATGTGGCACATTTGTATGTTTGCTTACCTTTGTACCAATGACCTGCACAATGGTGGATGAGCAAAAATAAACCCATTGAAGAAGATAATAGTGTTTCATGATTCCCACACATTCGCAACAAGAATGTGATAGTGAACACACAGGTTCATCTAATACTTTGTCATACCCACAGGTATGTATGTATGTTGTAATATCCCTATACCCAACACCAGTAAGGGGAAGATTGGTAGAATATTTTATGGATTTGGTAAATGTAGAGGTAGACAGGGAGGGTTTGACTGTGGGACTGGGAGATGTTTAGAAAATAATCATGATGAGAAAGAAAAATTATAAGGCTACAGGTAAAGAGGAGATACAAAGAGCATTAAAAAAGCTGAAAGCTAGTAAAGAATCTCTGTTAGATGGCTGTCACATAGTGTGTCCTACAAATGAACAGGAACAGGCCTACTGGCCCTCATGAGGCTGTTTCATTACTTAATCTAAATCTATCTAGAAGTAAAATAATACTAGACAGGGATTTGTAGTCAAGTAAATGTCCCTATAAGTGAAGTAATTTTAGTTGAGGATTTGTAGTTGCATAAATATCGAGACTTTTTTCAATACCTCTACAGTGGAACAATCAATGACGTTGGATGGTAGACCATTCCATATTCTAACAACGCAATTGAAGAAAGAGTACAGTGAGTCCTCCTTATACGGTAATTCTTTATCCGGTAAATTCACAGTTAGGGTATTTGGTAATTACTACCCATGATTCCATTTACAGTAAGAAAAATTTACAGATACGGTACCCGCTTGTGTTTTGTTTACACCATACCGTAGCGCCACCATGCCATGCGGCTACCACAACAATCAGTCTCTTCCCATGTTTGGTATACAGTCATTTCAATTTGTGGTAAGGTTTTCAGGAACGCATATGTACTGTATAACGAGGACTTACTGTATTTGGCCAAGTCCGTTTGAAACTGTTTACAGAAGTCCCTCAATTAACACGGATTCAAATAACACGGATTCAATCACACACGGATTTTATTTCAAAACCATCTCAAATGTAGAGAACTGTTTTAAAATTCGCGCCGAGTCGGGCACGCATACACACACACGCAGCAACATCACAAACATTAGTGGTGACTGCTTTCTATTTTACCATATACAGTCGATCCTCAGATAACACGGTCATTATGTACTGGGAACTGCTCAAACAAGGGTGTGCGGCGAGGGGATAGCCATGGGTGGCTGCCTGCGGTCACGTGTCAACCTCCGGATACTGATGTAGGAGGGAGGGAGGGGAGGAGAGGAGGAGTAGGGGGGTAGCCAACAAGCTTTAGCACCCGCGCCATGCTATTGTGAAATTTTACCGCCCTAACCTGTTGAGGGGCTTTGTTTCCACCACTTGCACCACGTTATCGGAATTTTACTGCATTAATGTGTTTGGTGTTTCTTGAAATTTTTACTGCGTTATCCAAAATTCGCGTACGTAATTTTTATTTCTATTTATGCTTAGTAGCCCATGAGTGTTGAATTCTAAGAGTTGTTTGGGTGTATATTTCATAGAATTCGAGTGATGATGGTGGTGGCCAGCAACACAAACAGGCGTCAGGACAAGCCAGCTAACAGGACGAGGGAGGGAAGACGGGAGGGGACCAGGAGGTGGCAGGGGTGTAGCTGATCAACTCGCAGTGCCTCTCAGGCGCAGACTACAGAGGGAGGGAAGATGGGAGGGGACCAGGAGGTGGCAGGGGTGTAGCTGATCAACTCGCAGTGCCTCTCAGGTGCAGACTACAGTATATTTACATTGTTTTGTATATTACATAGGATACATAATAAATATTATATTTGTACAATTGCGTTTGCATTATTCTTTTTAAAAACTAATTTGTATGATGTTATAAATGAACTTGTACAGTGGATATTAGCTGTGAGGTAAAGCGTTCTGAACCTTAGGTCTACATTACCATCCTGCTAGCTGCAAAAACTACCTGGGGTACAGTATATACCGGTATTTAATATGGAATGTCAGCATATGTGGATTTGGTGTTATACACGGTAATTTCAGGAACCTAACCCCTGCATTATTTGAGGGACTCCTGTACCTACAATCTTGTATCCATTAGTCCTAGTTAAGTTGGAGGTATCAATTTTAAAATATTTTTCCACATCCATGTTTTCAATTCCTTTGATAATTCTGAAGACCTCAATTAGGTCCTTCTCATTCTCCTTTTTGAGAGACTAAACAAATTAAGTTCTCTTAAGCACTCTTCATATGGCTTGTTCCTTAATCTTGGGATGAGCTTTGTCACTCTGCAATATACCTTTCCTAACTTTTGTATATCCTTCTTGTAGTATAGAGTTCAGCACTATATGCAGTATTCTAGGTTAGGCTGGAATAAGGCATTATAGAGATGAAGAATAATTTTATCAATTCTGAACTCAAAAGCTCTACCTATAAATCTAATTAATTTGTTTGCAGTTCTAATAACCTCCACGTACTGTTTGCTTGGTTTGAGATCATTTGAGATCACAACACCAAGGTCTTTCTCTTGTTCTACATTAGCTAATTGTACACCAATCATCATGTAGTTAGCCTGAAATTTACTATTACTATTACCAATATGAAGTATATAAAGAGGAAGACTCTGTTCATACAGAAATGATGACATTTTTATTATACTATCACTGTCCCTCCATTATGCTGTCTCCCAACCCATTGTTACTGTCCTGTAACATTTCTCTGAATATTTATTTCCTTTTTTCACCTACCTTGCGGTGGGGGAAAAGAATACCGCCACTAAGTCTTCCCACTTGAGCTGTATGAGGCAACAAAAATGGGACGGGGATAGGACTAAGAATCCTGCTACCTATAGCCCCACAGGGGACATTGTTAAAGAAAAGCAAAAGCATAAGAGGGTCTAGGAGTTTTCCAACCAGTACCCTAAGGTTTGGGTCTTTTAATGTGTGTGGATGTGGTACAGATGAGAGTAAAAGGAAAGAGATAGGCAGTATGTTTGTGAGAAGAAAGATGTGTTGGAAGTGAGTAAAACTAAGTTGAAAGGGAGGTGTGAGTGTGAGTTTGGGAGTGTAGTTGGGAGGTTCTCAGTAGAGGATGGGGGAGAGGAGGGGTGGCTATACTAGTAAGTGAAGAGATAGGTAAGTGTGTAGTGGAGTGGAAGGAGGTTTCTTCAAGGTTAATGTGGATGAAGGTGAAGCTAGGAAGGGAGATGTGGGTTTTTGTAAGTGCATATGGGCCTGGTAGTGAGAAGAGTGTAGAGGAAAGGGAGGCTTTTTGGATGGATTTAAATGAGTGCATAGAGGGATTAGGGAGAAATGTCAATGTAGTTATATTGGGAGACCTTAATGCTAGGGTAGGAAATGAACCAATAGACAGAATGATTGGGAAGTATGGAGTTCCAGGAAAAAATTGTAGTGGAGAGATGATGGTGGAGATGTGTCTAGAGACTTGATTATAGTAAATACACTGCTTAGGAAGAAAGTCAAGCATAAGTACATATGGGAGAGGGTAGTGATTGGAAGGGTGGTAGATAGAGCGTTAATGGACTATATAGTGGTAATCAAGAGTATAGTAGGAAGAGTTAAGGATGTACATGTTCTAAGGGGAGAGAGTGGGGAAATATCAGATCATTTTTTGGTGGAAGGCAAGTTCAGAGTGGAAAATAGGTGGAGAGAGAGGAAAAGGACAGAAGGTAGAAAGGTACTTAGAGTGAACTGCTTAAATGAGAAAGAAAAGGAGAAGGAGTATAAGAGGAAGCTGATAGAGGAGTGAGAGTGAAGGATAGAGTAGAACTAGGAGTGGAGGAGGAATGGGGATGGTTCAAGGAGGGAGTAATAAGGTGTGCAAAGATGGTGTGTGGAACAAGGAGGATGGGAGGAAATAGAAGGAAGGGTGGGATGAGGAAACAAAGAAGAGTGTAGAAGAGAAGCAGGCTTTCACAGATTGGTTACAATTTAGGACGAGGGAATCACATGAGAGGTACAAAGTAAAGAGAAGAGAAGTAAAGCATAAGGTTAAGGAGGCAAAGAGGAGGGCAGATGTGAAATGGGGTAAGAGTATGACAGAAAATTTTGAAAGTAATAAAAAATGTTTTGGAAAGAAATTAAAAGAGGAAGAGGAGGTGAATCAAGTAGAGAAGAAAAGGTAAAAGGTGCAGATGGAGAGATAATAATGGAAGAGAAGGCAATGAGAGGAAGGTAGGCAGAGTATTTTAGGGAGTTGCTTAATGTGAAGGAGGATAGGGAGGGAAAGGTAGTTGCAATGGGAAGTGCTAAGAAAATGACAGTGATGAATGAGGAAAATGGAGGAGAAATATGGAAAGATGAAGTGAAGGCAGTTGTTAAGATGATGAGGGCAGGTAAGGCACCTGGGTTGGATGGATGCCATGCAGAATGTCTGAAAAAAGGAGGTACAGTTATGGTATACTGTCTGGTGAGGTTATTTAATGTTTGTTTAAGAGAGGGTAGAGTGCTGGAGGATTGGAGGAGTGCCTATATAGTTCCATTTTACAAGGGAAATGGGGACAAGAGTGAGTGTAGTAGTTTCAGAGGGATCAGCTTGTTAAAGTGTAATTGAGAAGGCTTATGGGTGGGTTTTGAATGAGAGAATTAGGAGAAGAACAGGAGTAATAGGTGAGGAACAGTGTGGGTTTAAGACAGGGAGGGGTTGTGTAGATCAGATTTTTGTAGAAAGGCAGATATGTGAAAAAGCTATAGGAAAAGATAAGGATGTTTTTTGGGCTTTTATGGATCTGGAAAAGGCTTATGACAGGGTAGACAGGAAGGCAATATGGGAGGTTTTGCAAATATATGGAATAGGAGGAAAGCTGTTAAGGGCAGTGGAGAATTTTTACGAGAGTAGTAAAGCTTGTGTTAGAATTAGAAATGGAGAGAGTGAGTTGTTTGAGGTAAAGCTGGGACTTCATCAGGGATGTGTTATGTTGCCCTGGCTGTTCAATTTATACATGGATGGGGTGGTGTGAGAGGTGAATGTAAGGGTAGTGGGTCAGGGATTGGAGATGGTTAAAGAAAATGGAGAAAAATGGGAGATAAGACAGTTGTTGTTTGCTGATGACACTGCACTTATAGCAGGATCAGAGGAAGGAATGAGGAAGCTAGTGACAGTTTGGGAAGGTGTGTGAAAGAAGGAAGTTGAAGATAAATGTGGGGAAATGTAAGGTGATGAGATGTACAAGGGGAGAGAGTGGCAGCAGACTGGAAGTGAGTATTAAGGGAGAGAGACTGGAGGAAGTGGATAGTTTTAGATACTTGGGCACTAATGTGACAGGAAAGGGAGTGGGGATGGAGGTAGAATGTAGATTGAGAGAAGTAAATACCTTGGGGAATTGAAAAGTGTAGTGAGAAATAAACATTTGGGAATGGATGCTAAGAGGAGATTGTATGAAGAAGTGATTGTGCTGACAGCACTGTATGGGGCAGAAACATGGAACATAAGAAAAGAATGTGAGATGAAATGCCTGAGAAGAATGATAGGGGTTACTACGCTAGATAGCGTGAGAAATGAGGAGGTAAGGAGGAGAACAAGGGTGGAAAGGGAGTTGGGAGATAGGGTTGATGAAAGAGTACTAGGATGGTTTCGACATATGGAAAGAATGAGTGAAGAAAGATTAGTAAAAGAGGTGTGGAAGGCAGAGGTGGAAGGAGTGAATAAGTGGGGGCGACCTAGGATGAGATGGATGGATGGGATAAAAGGGGCATTGAGAAAGAGGGAAATGTCTATTGAGAAAGGACAGGAGAGAACAGAAGATAGGAGTGAATGGAGAAGGGTTGTGCATGGATGATGCTGTGATGCATGAGGGGGAGTGGGTGGGGGATGGGGGGGTGAGGGAGAATGTGTGAGAAATAAACTGATGCAGCCCGAGGAGATTTCTCTCCATCTTCTCCTTTTCTGCAGGAGGGGACAGAGAGGGGGGGAGGGGTCGCTGAATTAATGAAGCGGCCTTGCTGTGGATGTGCTGTGTCTTGTGACACTGCTTCTGACCCAAGGCAGTGGACAAGATGCAGGGATGGCCCATCATTCAGGAGGTGCCAAGATAAGAGGGAGGGGTATTTACCTAGTTGTAATATACAGGAGGGGAGCTATGCTCGTGATGACCCGTCTTTGTATCTCTCCGCATTAAGTTTTATCTTAAAATCTTGTATAGTGTTTGCACATACTGTTTTGTTGTCTAATTTGTTCCATGTATCTATCGCTCTGTGGGAAACTGTTCCTTTTCAGATTTTTTCTATAAATGTCCTTTTTTAGTTTTTTTCCATGTCCTCTCATTTTACCGTTGTCCCACACTAACCAGTCGTTCCTGTCTAAAACTTCCATTTCTTTCATTATTCTGTAGTCAGCAAATCTCCTCTTTTTCTTCTCTGTTCCAGAGTTGGTAGATTCAATTTGGACAGTATTTGCTCATATGTTAGTTCGGCGAGAATCAGTGCAAGTTTGGTTGTTGCTCTTTGTATTCTTTCTAGTTTCTTAATATTCTTTTTGGTACTGGGTGTCCAAAGTGATGCTGCGTACTCAAGTTTTGGTCTTATTAGGGTAGTTAGTATTTTCTTTATAGTTTCTTCATCCATATAAGCAAATGCCACTTTGATTGACCTCAATAAGTTGTAGGTTTCTCCGAATATTTTATTTATATGCTTATCTGGTTTCATGTCCTTTCCAATCATCACTCCAAGATGTTTTTCCGAGTTTGCTTTTTTCATTTTTTCTTCCCTAATTCTGTAATCTTTTGATATTCTGTTTTTGTTCTTTCCAAATTCCATTATACTGCATTTCTTTATATTAAATTTTACTTCCCACTTTTGAGTCCAATTCCAGATCGTGTCCAGATCTTGTTGCAATGAGTTGCAGTCCTCTTCCGTTTTTACCTTCTTTAGTAATTTTGCATCATCTGCAAAGAAATTCATATGGCACTCCACGCCTTTATTCATGTCATTAATGTATACGGCAAACATGATTGGGGCCAGTACTGATCCTTGCGGGGCACCGCTTTTTACTTCTTCCCAGTTGGAGAATTTTTCTCTCTCATTTTCCTCCCAATCAGGAAGTCTTTCATCCATTCCAATAATTTTCCTCTGATGCCACCTTTTGACTCTATCTTCTTTATTAGTTTCCTGTGTGGTACCTTATCGAATGCTTTTTGCAGGTCCAGAAAAGCACAGGCTGCCCACCCATCTCTTTCTTGTATTATGTCTATTAATCTTGAGTAAAAGCAGATCAAGTTTGTTGTACATGATCTCCCTTGTCTGAATCCAAATGAATTTGGGTTCAGTATAGATTTTTCTTTCAGGTATTTAACCCATCTGTTTTTGAAAACTCTTTCACAAATTTTTGCTTTTGTACTTGTTAGTGAGATCGGTCTGTAGTTAGATGGATCTTCCTTATCACCTCCCTTATAAATTGGTACAACGTTTGCCTTCTTCCAGTCCAGTGGCACTTTTCCTTCTTTAAGTGAGGATTTAATTATATTATATATTTTGTCAGTTAATTCTTCCATATATTCTTTCAGTATCCAGTTTGCAATTCTGTCTGGGTCATGTGATTTTCTGACATTAAGGGTTTTAATTTGGTCACCGATTTATTTTTATGTTAAGATTATTTCTTTCATTGCTGGGGATAATTCTCTCTTTCTACACTGTTAGGCGAGTTTTCTATAGTGAATACTGATCTGAAGTGGTTGTTCATAATTTCAGCCATTTCCAGTTCTTCTGTATATTCCTTTTTATCTTGGCGCAGTTTTTCTATTTCTTGTTTGTTTTTCAGTTTTCCATTTACATATTTGTAAAATAGTTTGGGTTCTTCCTTACATTTGTCAATTATCTTTTTTTTGTATTTTCTCTTTTCATCTCTGCGTATTTTTACATATTCGTTTCTTAGTTTGATGTACATTTGCCATTTGCTTGGTTTCTTATCTCTTTTCCATTTTTTCCAAGCTTTGTCTCTTTTGTCCTTAGCTTCACTACATCTTTTGTTGTACATATTTGTTCACTCCTTCATTATAAATTTCTTTTGGTATGTTCCATTTTTCTTCTATCCCTGTATCTCCGTTTTGGAATTTTTCCCAGTTTGCATTGCGAAAGAATGTTTTAAGTTTCTCAAAGTTTGTTTTGTTATACATTGGTCTTCCTATTCTATGTTTATCATTTTTGCTTTGATCCATTTGTTCTTTCAATTCCATTTCTATTAGTACATGGTCACTTTTTCCTATCGGAGTTTTGTAATCAATTTTTTCAATAATCTCAGGTTCTGTCGTAAGTATTAAGTCTAATTTTGAGGGTTCTTCATTTTCTCTGTATCTAGTATTTTCTCTAATTCACTGAGTCATTGTGTATTCAGTTGTCAAGTCAAGGAGGACATTGCCCCAGTGTTTCTCTCCCCCTTTCACTGTCATTTCTTCCCAATATATTTCTTTTGAATTAAAGTCACCCATAATTACTGTACAACCACTCCTCATTTAACGACGACAATTGGGACCAGCGCGCCGTCGTTCACCGAATTGGTCGTTAAGCGAAAGTGTATACATATACATACATGTACTGTATGTACAATGTCCAGCAATACATGTATCTTTATTTTCGTGTATTTTCCCTCTTTTATACAATACATTAAAGCTTTATTTACTGTTTATTTACGGTGGTTAGGTTGCTGAAATTACCGAATATGACCAAATCCGCATATGCTGACATTCCATATTGAAAACCGGGGTATTTTTTTAGTTTTGACCATGGGCGCAATATAGCAATAGAAAATTAATTATTAATTTTGTAAATTAAAATGTATCAACGTAATATGCAATTTTGTGGGCGGAAATGAAAGTAAAAAATACCATGCTACAAGAAAATATGCTAATGAACAAAGTCGGTAGCATAGGATTAGGGCGCCATCTTGTCGTCTGCCAACGTCTCTCATGACGACGACAACGAGGACGAGCCGGATGACATTTAATTTGCAGGTAATGATTTATCAAACACAGGTTAGGTTAGTTTAGTTTAGGTTAGACGAATTTATCATCCTTTCATTTCTTCGACATCGGCATCTATCATAACAAACATTACCATTCGTCCGACATGACTTCGTTACTTACGAAATTTGTTTTAGCACCTTCTCTTTTATTTCCGCTCACAAAATTGCATATTACGTTGATACATTATAATTTACAAAATTAAGAATTAATTTTCTATTGCTATATTGCGCCCTTGGTCGAAACTAAAAATATACCACTACGGGTATATATTGTACCCCAGGTAGTTTTTGCAGCTTGCAGGATGGTAATGTAGACCTAAGCTTCAGAACACTTTACCTCACAGCTAATATCCACCGTACAAGTTCATTTATAACATCATACAAATTTGCCTCAGCCAACTTAATTATCGTACACGACGTCGTAACTTCGGGAGATTTGCGTTAAACGAATATTGGTCTGTCATAAAGCCCGTCGTTACTTCGAGTTGTCGTTAACTGAGTAGGCCGTTAAACGAGGAGTGGGTGTATCTCTCCATTTTTTAAAGTCTGCTCGCTGGAAGTTTGGTACCTTTTCGAAGGTGTTATTTTGTAGATCAATGTTGTAATTGATGTTGAATGTGAGGATATTGTGGTCACTGGTGCTGAATTTCAGTTCAACATTTAAACTCCTTACTTGGTTTTTGTTAGTGGAAAGAACATTACCAAGAACATTTTCTCCTAGTGTTGATTTGCAAATATGTTGATACAAGGATTAGTACAGTGGAAAAGCTACTGATTGTTTAATGTGGGCCTAGGTGAGAGGGTAGTGTTTCTGTGCACTGGAGGAGTGCATGTTTTGTTCCACTATACATAGGAAAGGGGGCATATATGAATATTGTTTTCAGAGGGATCACTAAGTGAAGTGTAGTTGGTAAGGTATATGGATGTTACATGAGAGGATTAGGAGGGGAACAGAAGGAGTAGGTGAGGAAAAATGGTGTGATTGGCAGAGGAAGAGGTTGTATCAATAACATTTGATATAGTGAAAAGTTTATGGAAAAGGCTTTAGGGCTTTTATGTAATTAGAGAAAGTGTATGATAGGGTTGATAGAGGGGAAAGGAATGTGTTGCAGATGTGATCAAAGGTTTTTAAGGACATAGTTCGGCTTGCACAAGGGTTGGGAATGAAGAGTTTGTGGTATGAGGTGAAGATGGGCCTGTGCCAGGGTTGTGTTATGTTACCATGGTTGTTCCGTGTGCATATAGGTGGGATGGTGACAGAAGTGGAGACAAGGGTGCTAGGAAGGGGTTTAGAGCCAGAGAGAGTGGAGGGAACTGGGAGATGACCCAGTTGCTGTTTATAGATGACAATGTCCTCATAGCAGAATCAGAGAATAGATTGAAGTAGTTGGTGGCAGAGATTGGGATGGTATAGGGGAGAGGGAAGTTCAAAGTAAATGTTGGCAAAAGTAAAGTGTTGAGATGTAGAAGGGATGAAGGTGGCAGTGGAATGGAGGTGAAGTGTTAAAATGTGAATGACTGGTGGGAATGGACAGCTCTACTTATAGCAAGGAATGGAATGGAGGCACAGGTCAATTTGTGAGTAAGGTGGTAATGAGGAACCTACCCAAGAGGAGCATAGCTGCAGCCAAAGCTATCATCTTTGCTCTATGTACTTGGACTGTTGGGGCAGGTAACTGTTTCAGCTGGGAATCATAGAGTGCAGGATTCAAGTCCACAACTAAGTGAATGTAAGACCAACATGCTTCCAATTATACCACCAGCATGAGTATGGGAATCAAGAAAATATCCAGGGGAAATATAAAAAGTTACGAGAAATAGGAATCTGGGGATGAACACAATAAGAAGGATGTGCAAAGGAATGATTGTGCCCTTGAGCTCTATAGAGCAGAGACTTGGAATTTTATGAAATAGCCTAAACATGTTTGAGATAAAGTGTTTAAGAAGTATGGTAGGGGTTACAAGGATGCATAGCCTGAGAAATATAGAGGGGAGGTGAAGAAAAGGGGTGGAAAGTGAGCTGGCTGATTAAGTTGATCCTCTTCACCTTTCATCATGTTTCATCCCTGACAACCTCCATAATCATTTTTAACTGTTAAATTGTAACAAAAACTAACAAATAGAAATTATGCTTACTTTGATAAGCCTCCAGGTTTCCACAGGTTCATTCATTCCTGGTTGAATTTTGTAGCGACGCAGGCAGGCTGGTTTGTTGGTGACATCCATAAATATATAGATGCTTGCTACAGTCCAGAATACAATATATGTCACAATAGTTGTGCCTGGTAAAAGGAATGAAAATATATAAGGACCAAACACTACAGATACATACAACAGGGTCAGCAACCCAAATATCATGAACCGACTGGAAAAACCAGAAGAGAGACGTGTGGAACCAGTTTTATGCTGCTGGTTTATTTTTATTTACATTTCTAAGGTTGTACTTGTGTTGTTATGTTATGTTATGGGAAGAATGGGTATGATTGAGGGCTCATACAGAGAACTGCATGCCTATTATTTCCATGTACTGTTCCCATTGGCTTCCAGGTTGATTCCTAGTCCCCCCCATAGATACATGTGCACACTTTTTCCAGCTTCAGACTAGATTAAAAGCTATATATTCATTTATAATTCATATGTACGTTTTATCCTCTATAAACTGCATATGTTCCTTTACCTTAATGGTTATGACATATATTTGTCCTACACTTTTGGAAAAAAAATCCTATTCCCATCCTATCCCCCCACCCTCTTTGTCTCACCGCTACCCCTATCCCACCCTTGGGCAGTGCCACCCACTTAGGGAACCAATGTTTTAAAGGGAAGATTTTAATTTCTATGTAAATGTACTGGAGTGGTTTTAGTGCATCCTGTTATTATTGTTAATACCATGTTTAGTATGTGTGTTGGTGGCATAACTGGAAGCATGCTAGTCTCACATTTGCTTGGTTATGGATTCATATCCTATACTTCTCTCCAATTCCCAGCAGACTTATATACCCAGTCCAAGTACATAGGGCAAAGGTGATGGCTTAGGCCATGGCTACATACTTCCTAGAGTGGGCTCCTCTCCTTCTCATATTTTGTATAGTTTGTAAGGTGTGTGTTTTCTGTGTCTGTGAGGAACTATACCAGGTGCTTAATGCATGGGCTGAATGTCATGTAACAAATGTGAGGCTCAGGATTTTTGGGCTCTTGTCCAAAAGAAGGAGCTAACCATTTAATTTCACTCTTCGATGTTTCATGGTAGTCTTGGAGAACAATTGTAGATTTCTGAGGGAAGGCTTCCATTTTATTCTGTCTTGGCCATTGTTCTAGTTTGTGTGAGTATGTGCAGGTGATCTTGCCAGCTGTTTTGTAGTTGTTGTGCTGGGTTATTGTCAGGTTATCTATATAATATGGTACACACTTTGATGGTATTTTCTAGATTTCATGTGGAGAGATCACTTGTGAAAAAGTTGAATAATGTGAGATTATTGTTCTTTGGGGGAATTCCAATGAACAATAGTCTGGTCCCAGATATTTGGTTGATTTTGGTTACTATGCACTCTCTTCCAGCTAAGATATCTGTTAGCCACTTCTTGTCATTGTTGTAGATATCCTCGATTATCTTTCCTGATAGCATATTGTCATGTTCCATGATGTGCTATGTATCATGTTTGCAATGTGTCATGTTCCCTGATGTGCCATAATGGATATAACACAAAGAGACACGGATGTGGCACCATGAGCCACATCCTAGAAAGAGCCATAATTGCTTGCCATCCTTAATGTAAATATCTATTGATGTTAAATTCAACCAATTAGTAGGTTATCAAGTTAGAAAATAAGATTTGAACATGAGCTTGGCTGTACCTTATATAAGTACCCTAGTTGCAGGATACCCATGGACCAGTGGCAGAATAGTACACAAATAGGACATTTTGCTAGGGAGGTCAGGGGTCACCAAAACAACAACAGAGCAGAAAACTAGCATTGCCCTAAATTAAATTTTTTCTCTCTATAAAATTAGTCAGCCAGTGTTCATAAGTTTGTAAGCCTTCTTCACACAAAAATAGAGAAGTGGATAGATTGTGTGAAGCCAGGCAGATAGGAATAGGATAGGCTTACAAATGAAACAAATTGGCATTTACCACTGGCACTGTGTCATGTGGTTCTGTATGAAAAGGAGATGTGGCCCATGGCTCTCTCTGATCCCCTTACCTACACTCTGTTCATATCCTCTGATTTATTGTAAGTTATAACATATATTTCTATCATGATATGGTTTAACATCACAAACTCCCCCCACTGGAAGGCTAGGACGGTGCCCCTCACAGAGAGCTTTTATTGTAAATTAAATAATTAGTTTTGTACCTCACCCTTTCTTTTGTCCTTGTGAAGTGAGAAAATCCCTTTAACAGGCACATACTAGCTACTAGATTGAAGGAACTGTTCAAATCACAGCCAAGATTCAATACATCAACTCAAATACAGAGGCTAATCCATGACATATAAATGGGAGCCTTCTGTCCAGGATCAATTTTCTTCTTCCCTGGATAAAGAAATTGGTGCATGCAAAATACTCGATAGAAAATAGGAGGATAGATAAGTTAGGTTGCTGAGTGAATTCAAACCATGATCAATCACAGAAACAGAAATGCGTCTGCCATATTTATTGTTTACAAGAGAATAGGCATTCAAATAAAAAACGAAATATGTCTCATTCAAACAGTTCAAGTAATACATACATACATATACCAAAGGTTTTTGCCCCTTACAAGGGAGGTAGCCAATAAGAAAAAGGCATAAAAACTATTCCCACCCATTTCATCCCTTAATACACTCCACTCCACCCTCCCTCTTATCTTAGCACCTCCTGGATGATGGGTCATCCCTGCATCCTATCCACTGCCCTGGGTCAGAGGCGGTGTCACAAGACACAGCACATCCACAGCAAGGCTGCTTCATTAAATCGGCGACCCCCCTCTCCATCCCCTAATGCAGAAAAGGAGAAGACGGGGAGAAATCCCTTCGGCCTGCATCAAATTTTTCTCACACATACTACCACATCCCCATCCCCCCACCCATTCCACCTTATGCATCAAAACATCATCCATATACAACCATTCTCCATTCACCCCTGTCTTCTGTTCTCTCCTGTCCTTCCTCAACAGACATTCCCCTCTTCCCCAAAGCCCCTTTCACCCCATCCATCCATCTCATCCTAGGTTGCCCCCTCATGTTCACTCCCTCCACATCTGCCTTTCATACCTCTTTTACTAGTCTTTCTTCACTCATTCTTTCCATGTGTCCAAACCATCCCAATACTATTTCATCCACCCTATCTCCCAACTTCCTTACCACCCATTCTCCTTCTCACCTCCTCATTTCTCACTCTATCCAGCCTAGTAACCCCTATCATACTTCTCAGACACCTCAGGGGGGAGATAGTGATTCAGGCACAGACTTAGAAGAGACTTACAGAATTGGTCGCTATACTAAGGATAGGAATCGACCTCTAAAGATAAAACTAAGGTCACAAGTGGTAGTAGAAGACATATTTGAAAAAGTAGGTAACTTGGCAAAGAGTGAAAAATACAATAAGATATGGATAAAAAGAGAAATGAGTACCGAGGAATTAGAAAAAGAAAGGGCGCTAAGAGAAGAAGCAAAGGAAAAAAACTTGAAAAGATCGGAGACAGAATGCAAAGAATTCCAGTGGAGAGTAATAGACTTGAGATTAAGACAATGGCGCTTCAAAACGAACAAAACAAGGGAAGAAGAAACCAGGGAGAAGGAAGAAAATTAAAAGTGGCCTATACCAACATTGACGGACTAATTTCGGGACTGAACGAACTCAATGATTATCTGTTAGAAGCAAAACCAGACATAATGGGAATTGTAGAGACTAAACTAAGAGGTGAAATACCATCCACTGTTATCGGACAAGGTTTATACAACTACTGGATAAAAAACAGGGACAAGAAACAGGGAGGGGGAATCATGTTCTTGGCCAAGAAAGACCTAAAGGTGACAAAAATTGCAGAGGGCAAAGGTAATGCTGAATTGATCATGATAAAAGTCGAAGGCAAGAATATGAAAAGTAGAAAGTTTGTGGTGACTTATGTGCCTCCAAAAACAAGCGCTTGGAAAGAAATCGAACATACAAAAATGCTAGATGACACAAGAAAATCACTCAATGAAATACTAATGGGTAAGGGTAATCTGGTAGTTATGGGGGACTTCAATTGCAAAGAAATTTGTTGGGACAGCATGACAGTGCAAGGAGGAGATGACTCGTGGGGCAATGTACTGCTAGATATGACCATGGAGTACACAATGACCCAATGGGTCCGTGAAAACACAAGGTACAGAAATAATGAAGAGCCATCGAAACTAGATCTAATATTTACAACAGAGCCTGAAATAGTGCATAAAGTCCAGTATGAGACACCAATTGGAAAGAGTGACCATGTACTCATCGAAACTATACTAAAGGAAGAAATAGACATAGAGAGGAACGAAAAGCATAGGAAAGGAAGACTGAGGTACAACAAAACAGACTTTACAAAACTAAAGACATTCTTCCGGAATGCAAACTGGGAAATATTTTACAGGGAAGAAACAGCAGTGGAAGAGAAATGGAATATATTGATGGAAAACTACAATGAAGGGGTAAACAGGCATGTACCAAGACAAAAGCGAGAGAGAGAGTACATTAAATGTTGGTTCAACAAAAGATGCAGTGAGGCAAAAGACAGAAGGGACAAAGCTTGGAAAAAGTGGAGAAAAGACAAAAAACAAAGCAAATGGCAAATTTATGTTAACTATAGAAATGAGTATGTTAATGTGAGAAGAGAGGAGAAAAGGAACCATGAGAAGGATATTATAGACAAATGCAAAGAGCAACCCAAACTATTCTATCGGTATGTGAATGGTAAACTTAAAACCAAACAGGAATTAGTGAAACTATGCCAAGGAAACATAGAATACACAGAAGATTTAGAGATGGCCGAAGTCATGAACAATCACTTTAAATCTGTTTTCACCAGAGAGAAAATACCAAATTGTGACATAGACAAAAACAAGAAATCTCCCCTCATGAATGAGTTTACAGCATCACTAAAGGAAATATCAGAACATTTATCAAGGCTGGATGTCAGAAAATCACATGGCCCGGACGGTATTGCAAATTGGATTCTAAAGGAGTGCAAAGAAGAACTAACAGACAAAATACACATCTTAATAAACAGCTCACTCAAAGAAGGAAAGATACCCGAGGACTGGAAAAACGCTAACATTGTACCAATACACAAAGGAGGAAACAAAGAAGAACCCACCAACTATAGGCCAGTATCACTAACAAGCACCATTGCCAAAATTTGTGAGAAAATAATCAAGAATAGATGGGTAAAACATCTGGAAGACAATGACATATTAAACCCAAGACAATTCGGATTCAGACAAGGAAGATCATGCTCCACAAACTTAATATGCTTTTACTCAAGACTAATAGACATAGTGCAAGAAAGAAATGGATGGGCTGATTGTGCATTCCTAGACTTGCAAAAAGCCTTTGACAAAGTACCACACAGAAAACTACTAAAAAAACTGGAACACATAGGAGGAATACAGGGAAACCTACTAAAATGGATAGAGGACTTTCTGACTGGTAGAAAGATGAGAGTAGTGCTCAGAGAAAAATATTCAGACTGGAAAGAGGTGATCAGTGGTGTACCGCAAGGATCTGTGCTGGCACCAATAATGTTTGCTATCTATATGAATGACATGGATGAGGACGTGAACTGCTACATGAGCTTCTTTGCCGATGACGCCAAACTGCTAAGGAAAATAGAAACTGATGAGGACTGTGAAGCACTGCAAGAAGACCTAAATAGGGTATGGAACTGGAGTCAGAAATGGGAAGTGGACTTTAATACTAAGAAGTGTAGCATAATGGAGTTTGGAAAAAGCAAAAACAGAATATCAGGAAAATATACAATTGGAACCAAAGAAGTAAAGAAAGTAGGATCCGAAAAAGATTTGGGAGTAATTATCACGAACGACTTGTCCTATGATATACAGATTAACAAAATTGTCGGGGAGACTTACAACTTGCTAAGATCAATAAAAGTGGCGTTTACATACTTGGACGAAGACATGATGAAAAAAATATTGGTTACATTGATAAGGCCTAGATTAGAGTATGCAGCGACATTGTGGTCCCCCAGTACCAAAAAGAATATAAAGAAAATAGAAAGAATCCAAAGAGCAGCTACAAAAATGGCACCTGCACTTGCAAACCTATCATACGAAGAGAGATTGGCTAAACTGGAGTTACCGACACTGGAGCAAAGAAGAGAGAGAGGTGACCTATTGACCATCTACAGAATCATGAAAGGCACAGAGGTACTCGATAGTGAGAACTTACTTAACTGGTCCTGGAGCTGCAACGTCTACGTCGTGGGACCACCCCCCAACCCCAAGAGTTGGGGGCCAAACAGCAGCAACTACCCCTGGCCATCAGCTCTACGCAGATGGCACCGATCCCCAAGGAGGAGCTACGCCTACCTGGGGGAGTACCACAATCCTTTTTTTCCAACACACAATGTTACGTTTTTTTCTGCACTGAGGGGTCATTTTCCGGCGATCACCCCTCTTCTTCTACTTTTAGCCGGAGATGTAGAGAGCAATCCTGGGCCCACCACAAAATACACATGCCCAACATGCTCTAAACCCATTACTTCGAGCAGACAGACAAAGGGCTCAGTTCAGTGCAATATGTGCAAAAACTGGGCCCACCTCACTTGTACAACACTTGCTGACACAAACCAATACACAAACACTTGGACATGTTCTACCTGCCCTCCAGTAACCCCAATCCCACCTCCCCAACCACAGCCAACACCCTTACCCACTCCCAATTTCCCTTTGCCCTTACCCCCGATTAGTACTCCCCTTCCTTTGTCCCCGATCTCTCCTTTCCCCCCCTCTGACCCAGATCCTACACCTTCCCCACTACCACCCCAACCTCCACCCCAAACGGCAACATACAACACATACAAAACACACAACATCAACATATTACAACACAACATTGACGGTATAAACACTAAAAAACATGAACTTGAACACTTTCTTAAACAACACAACATACACATTGCAATTCTACAAGAAACAAAATTAAGACACTCACACAAAACACCATCATTTCATAATTACACCACCATCAGACAAGACCGGACTGACGGCAATGGCGGTGGACTCATCACCCTGATCCACCATTCCATCTGTTTTGTGGACACAAGTGCCACAACCAAAATTCTCCTCCCTACCACAGATAACACAACAGAAACCCAATCCATTCGTATCCGCACAGGCAACAATTCAACACTAACAATAGTTAACATGTACATTCCCCCCCAATCATCCCCCACAGTTCCAAACACCTTCAGACCTCAACTCAGCCAACTAACCTCAATCCCCAACCTGATCATGGGTGGTGACTTCAACGCCAAGTCGTCTGCCTGGTTTGTCGACAACCCTGACACAGACAGAGGGCTTGATATACAGACTCAATTCGACTCATTGACTATCATGAACAACACACATAATCATACACATATCCCATACCAAGCCCTCTACACTCCCTCCTCTCCTGATATCACCTTTTGCTCCCCCTGCCTAACCCCAACAACATCATGGAGAGTGGTCGGAGCCCTTGGTTCTGACCACCTTCCAATCATCGTCACCACCAAAACAAGATGCACCCCAGCTGGCCACAGACACACTTACACCAATTACAAGAGAGCTAACTGGGAAGCCTTTAATGAAGAGACGGAACAACATTTTGAAACACTTAACAGTACACCAATCACAAACATAAACAATGCTGTGCACGCTTTTAATACAATCATACAAAACGCAGACAAGAGATACATCCCTAGAGGCAACAGAAAATCACACAACCCCAACTTCACACCAGAAATCCAAGGCCTCATCAGACAACGTGACACACTTAAACACGATACCCCCACACCTATCCCTCAAAACATAGCAGACCAAATACAAACACTAAACACTGTGATTGCCAATAAAATACATGAACAAAAAACACAAAATTGGCAAAACTTTATCAATACACTTGATCACAAAACAAACACCAGCAAATTGTACAAAACACTCAACAGCATCACACTATCCAACACTAACACTACACGCTCTCACGCAGCAATAATCACAACAACAGATAATCTACCCTCAAACAGACAACAAGCAAACGCACTCATACGTCATTTTGCACAGACGAGCCATCTTACATCTCACCCTGACGACCGACGCACCATTCGACGTAAGAAAGACTTTCCCACAGACTCAGACTATACACCCTTCATAGACAGTCAGACAAAACTCATATTGCATAGTCTCAAGCACTCATCTGCCTGTGGCCCTGATAACATAAGCAACATCCACCTAAAACACATTGGACCACAAGGTATACACGCACTCACAAACATTGCAAACTACAGCTATTCACACAACACAATACCCGACATCTGGAAGCATGGTAAAATAATCACCATTCCAAAACCGAACAAAGACCCAACAATCCCAACATCGCACCGCCCAATCACACTTCTCTGCACCCCCTCTAAAGTCATTGAACGCCTAATACTTAAACTTGTCACACCATATATTCCCCTTGCTGACTCACAACACGGTTTTAGGCCACTACACTCCACAAACACTCTTCTGACAAACCTCACACAAAGAATTTTAGATGGCATCAATTCAGATAGGCCCCACCACAGAACACTTCTTATAACATTGGACATTAGTAAAGCTTTTGATGCTATCCCCCGCCACAACCTAACAAATAAAATATATAACACAGACATGCACAATAACACCAAAAGATGGCTGGCCAATTATCTGGCAGGCAGGAATGCTCATGTGTCATATAATGGCCAATCATCGCACATCAGAAACATTAAGAACGGAGTACCACAGGGCTCAGTTCTATCCCCCACATTATTTAATCTATACATGCATGACTTACCCACGCCAGACACCTCAGAAATACAAATCTCTTCCTACGCAGACGACATAACAATCACATGCACACATCGTAACACAGACAAAGCTGCAGAAATAATCCAGCCTTACCTTGACACACTCAACACATGGTTCATCACAAACAGACTCAAAATAGCTCCAACCAAATCTACAGCAACACTTCTCACCAACTGGACAAAAGAACACAAATACATACCTCATCTCTACATCAACAACACTCTAATACCACACACAAACACACCGAAAATTCTTGGTGTAACATACGATACATCCATGTCTTTCAAACAACACCTCACAAACATAAAAAACAAATGCACACCTAGACTTAACGCACTTAAGTCAATCACTGGAACAACATTTGGACAAAACAAAGAAACTAATACAACAATATACAAACAATGCATACGCTCAGTGATGAATTATGCGAGTCCTGCATGGGCTCCTAATCTCAGTGAGACACACCACAACACCCTTCAAATCATACAAAACAAAGCCCTAAAAACAATTACAGGCTGCACAAATACATCACCTACAGACCATTTACACCATGAAACAAAAGTCCTCAAAGTCAAGGACCACCTCGACATGAGAGGCACACAAACACTTGCTGCAGCCACCACAAACACATCACACCCGCTACACTACATAGCAGAACACCCACACACACCAAGAAACATTAAAACTACACCCAAAGACCTTTATTACACACAGATACTCTCTTCTCTTCCTCCACAACCACCAAATACCAGCCTCCGGAAACATATTCATAATCATATCACTCACCGCTCCATTAACACACTGAAAGACAACACACTGCTGCATGCCAGACCCCCTGATATCCACCCTTCTGAATCCTCTCTCCCACGTAAGGACAGAGTCCACTTGGCCAGACTGCGATGCGGTCACCACCCAGCACTTCTAAGCTACCAGAAGAGGCTGGACGACCGTGTTGTGAACAGCTGCCCAGGATGTAACACTTCACCCCATACCATACAACACATAATGGAAGACTGCATTATACACAATCATGCACGCAAACAACACAACATACACTCTATAAAGGATTTGTGGGAAAACCCAGTTTTGGCTGTGGCATTCCTTGGGGAGACGGGACTGCTCGGACAGACAGTCTAGGGAACGACAACAACAACAACTTACTTAACTGGGACAAAAGAAACACAAGAGGACATGGAAAGAAAATAAAAAAACATAGCTATAGAAGAGAACTGAAGAAAAACAGTTTTCCTCATAGAGTTTTGGACACTTGGAACAAACTGGACAATGGAATAGTATGCGCAAAAACCATTCATGAGTTTAAAAACAAACTAGACACTGCAAGATACAAAGGCGGGACATCACGAGCATAGCTCCCCTTCCCGCAAAATACAACTAGGTAAATACAACTAGGTAAATACACACACACACCCTTTCACCGAATGGACGGCGAGAATTGGTGTTCCAAAGAAAAAGGAAAAACTACGTGGATCTCAACATCCAGGAAGTGCCTTTTTGTATTTATAGGGAAGGGGAGTGCTCGTGGAATAGTGGGGAAGTGATAGGGAAGAAGAAGGGAAGGGATATTGAGGGAAATGGAAGGAAATGAGGAAGAGAATGACATGGTCCAGGAAGCTAGGAGAAATGTAAACAAGAGACGAACTGAAGACGATGACTTTGGAGAGGACGGAATCAACAAAAATGTAAAGATTAGAAGTATAGATAAGAGCAATACAGTAGAAGGTGATGAGAATATTTTCCAGGGATTTAAAGAGGGTGGGGGGGACACAACCCCCCCCCCCCCCGTAAAGGGTGGAGAAGACTCATGGGGAAATGTTCTACTTGAGATGATTATTGACCACACAATGACACAATGGATCCAAGAGAACACTAGGTATAGAAATGAAGAAGAACCATCGAGACTAGACCTAATAATCACATCAGAACCTAAAATAGTGGAAAAGATAGAATACCAGGCACCAATAAGCAAAAGTGACCACATATTGATAGAACTAGAACTAAATGAGAAAAAATACATGAAAAGAAATGAACAATATATAAAAAGGAAGATTGATGTACGAAAAAACAAATTTTGATAAAATAAGAGAATTCTTCCAAAATGAAAACTGGGAAAGAATACACAAAGAAGATACAACAGTAGAAGAGAAATGGAATATTTGAGTAAGATGGGTATGCCTCGGGAACAGGGCTGTGGGGTCGAAGTCAGAGTCATGGAGTCGGAGATGGAGTCAGAAGCAATTACGGTGTCACTGGAGTCTGAGTCGGTAAAAATATACTGACTCTGACTCCAGTTAAAATAGCCTAAACTTCTTTTATAAAGTATTTTCATTTTTTTTTTTTTTTTTTTTGTATTTGCAAAACTATATATGTAAAAAAAAAAATCTTAGATTATATATTTTTTTATTATTAGGTTTGTATATCCTTTACAAAGGTTATATTTCAACGTTTGTTATCAAGTACAGTATTTTTATTTTTGAAATGTACTTATCATTTGTTTGCAAAGATATATATTATGCCAAATGTCTTACATCATAGAATCTTTTTTTTACTGAATTTTCTTCAATATCCTTTCAAAAATTTTGTCTCTACTTCAGTTATAAAGTATTAATGAAGAGGTCAAACACAGGAAAGCCACACTACAACATATATCTTTATTCTTTGATATAAACCAATTATAATGATACAAGTCTACTCAAGATTGGAGCATATGTGTGTTGTATAGGCTTTATAAAATATGTAGGCCATAATCAGTTAATTACATAAAGAGGAGTCGGAGTCGAAGTCGGAGTCGAAGGTTTTGTGTTCCAACTCCACAGCCCTGCTCGGGAAGTGCAAAGTGACAGAGGCACTAACTTTTTAAGTGTAATATTCAAAGGGCCCCTGGAAAGCTTCAATATAAAGCATGTGATTGTGTCAGCATATCACCCCCAAAGTCAAGGGAGTCTTGAGAGGTTCCACAGAACTTTAAAATGCATGATCAGAGCATTTGTGTTAGAGTTTGAGAAGGATTGGGATGAAGGCATAGACTTGCTGTTATATGCCACTAGAATAACTGTACATGAGGGTCTAGGATTTTCTCCTTTTTTACTTGATGTTCAGTAGAACCCCACAAGAAACCCTTGCATCCCTGTATGATTTATGTTGTTGAAAAGTGCAGAAGAAAATACCCTTTACACAAAGTTTGTAGGTACTAATTTCGAGAAGTTGAGGAAGATTAGGCAGATAGCAAAAAGGAATCTTGAAGAGCCCCAAAAAATTACAAGGGTTATTATGATAGGAAGGCAATTAGAGGGTAGCTAAATATTGGGGATTATGTCCTATTATTGTCTCCTCAGAAAACCCTATTACATCAGAAGTATGAAGGACCGTTCAAGTTGTTGGAGAAAAAGGGTGGAAATACATATATGATTAGGAACCCGGTGAAGAGATTAGGTGTGCAACAAGCACTCATAAATCTATTAAAAGAATTCAATGGGATCATAGAAGTGAAGCAGTTGGTATGATTTAAACAGGACAAACTGATGGGAACTTTGATTCAGATATTGGGGATCTTAATTTATTTTATGATTTGGACATGTCACACATAAGTGAGGCATTAGAGGGATTTCTGTCATCACTTGAGGGAGAGATGCATGAAGAAGTCAGAGCGCTCCTTTGCAAGAATGCCACTATGTTTTCATCATGCCCCACTATCACACAAGCAATATCACATGACATCATCTTAGAAGATGGAACCAAGCCAGTGAGGCAGACCCCTTACAGATTGTCACCCCAGAAGAAGAGGATCATGGAGAAGGAAATGAAGCAGCTTATTGGGTCAAGGATTAGTGGAACCTAGTACTAGTCTTTGGACTTCAGCGGCTGTGCTGGTACCTATGCCTGGAGGTGAGTGGAGACTGTGTTGATTACAGGAAGGTGAATACTGTCATAAAGGCAGACTCTTACCTTCTCCCCAGGATAGATGACCTCATTGAGGAAGTCACTGCTCCAAAGTACCTGTCAAAATTGGACTTAATGAAGGGATACCATCAGATCCCTCTTACAAGCAGAGCTGAGATATCTGCTTTTGTTACCTCACATGGGCACTTTTAACACAAAGTGACCCCATTTCCAATGAAGAATAGTGGGACATCCTTTCAGTGCCTTGTAAATTAGCTAGTCAAGGGATTGCCAGGTGTTAGAGCATACTCAGATAACATAGTTGTGTTCTCAGATACATGGAGTGATCACATGCACAGGTTGAAGGCTTTACTTGACAGATTAAAACAAGCCCAGTTTACTGTGAACCTGAAGAAGAGTGCCTCTGAGAGGAGCACCATTGACTATCTAGGACATGAAGTCCATCATGGAATTCATGGTCCCATGACAAAGTGAGGCATCAGAAGATTCATGGGCATGCTTAGATTCTATTGGAGGTACTTTCCAAACCTTGCAGAGGTAGCTGCTCCTTTAACCCACATGCTCTCTTCTAATCGTTTCAGGTGGAATGAAGGTGCTGATGCAGCCAGTGAAGAATATAAAAAGCTCCTCTCAGATTGTCCTGTCTTGATAGCTCCAGATTATAGTAAGAATTTTTTTTATCTTTTTTGTGATGCCAGTCATGTAGCAGTGGGTGCTATGCTTGCTCAGGAAAAGGATGGTGTCATGAGGCCCATTTCATTCATGTCTCAAATCCTTAAGGATTATCAAAGGCAGTATTCTACCATTGAAAGGGAGGCCCTCAGCTTCATATTAGCTTTGAAGAAAATCCAGATTTTTCTAGATAAAGAAGTGATCATCCTGAGTGATCACGACCCCCAGAAGTATATCATAGGTGGGAAAACACAAAATGACACATTAGCTAGATGGGCATTAGCACTACAGGGATATGATTTAAGTGTTCAACACATCTCGGGAAAACAAAGTGTAGTAGCCGACGCCTTGTTGCATTTTGATACAAAATGTTCAAGCCTTGTTTCACAGACTTAAAACATTTTCATCTGGGGAAGAGGGATAGGTCATGTTCCATGATGTGCCATGTATCATGTTCATAATGTATCATGTTCCCTGATGTGCCATAACGGATGTGACACAAAGAGATGCGGATGTGGCACCATAAGCCACATCCTAGCAAGAGCCATAATTGCTCTCCATCCTTAATGTAAATGACTATTGATGTTAAATTCAACCAATTAGTAGGTTACCATACATACATACATGCATACATATACCGAAGGTTTTTTCCCCCTTACAAGGGAGGTAGCCAAAAAACAAAGGCATAAAAACCACTCCCACCCATTTCATCCCTAACATATTCCACCACTTCACACAAAAATAAAGTGGATGGATTGTATGAAGCCAGGTAGATAGGAATAGGGTAGGCTTACAAATGTAACAAATTAGCACTTGCCGTTGGCACTGTGTCATGTGGTTCTGTATGAAAAGGAGGAGATGTGCACCGTGGCTCTCTCTGATTCCCTCGCTCACACTCTGTTCATTGTTCATATCCTCCAACTTATTGTAAGTTATAACATATATCATGTAAATCAAATAGTTTTGTACCTGACCCTTTCTTTGTCTTTGTGAAGCAAGAAAATCCCTTTAACAGGCAAATAATCATACTAGCTATTGGATTGAAGCAACTGTTCAAATCACAGCCAAGATTTGATACATGAACTCAAATACAGAGGCTAGTCCTTGACAGTATGCCTTTGGACTTTATTAAATGCCTTACATATGTCCATCACCATCATAACCTTTTGGGGATGATTTCTTGTTAAATCCCTCTATGATATGAAGTAATCCATAGAAAATTTAATAATGAAATATAAAATCTTCACTTGATTTTTGATGACTAATGAGTACAACAGTTCTATTCATTGCCTGGATCTGCTATTATCATACAGTCTACCACAGTACAAAATTTCTTGATATCATACAATTACTGAAAGTTAACTTACCATAAACCAACAAGTTGAATGGGTCATCTCCATACTTGTCCAGTAATTGATCCCATTGGTGTTGCCAGAAGTTGCCAGATGCCCCCCAAAATTGCTGCAAATGGCTGGTGGTGGGTAGTAGTGGTGGTAGGGTTAGTAATTCTAATCTTAATAATAGTAATGATAATGATAACAATTTAATAATACATACATATACCAAAGACATTTTCCCCCCTTACATGGGATGTAGCCAAAAAACAAATGCATAAAAAACACTCCTACCCATTCCATCCCAACATACTCCACTTCCCTCCCTCTTATCTTGGCACCTCCTGGATGATGGGTCATCCCTGCATCTTGCCCACTGCCCTGGGTCAGAAGCAGTGTCGCGAGACAATGCACATCCACAGCAAGGCTGCTTTATTAAATCGGCGACCCCCCACTCTGTCCCCTCATGCAGAAAAGGAGAAGACGAGGAGAAATCCCTTCAGGTTGCATCAATTTATTTTTCATACATACTCCCTCACCTCCCCCATCCCTCACCCATTTCACCTCATGCATCACAGTATTATTTATACATGCGATGTGCCCCGGAGTGAGGAGGTTAAATTCTTGAATAGTATTTGCACACACTGTTGCCTCATCTAATTTATTCCACTCTGTGTGGGAAGCTATTCTTTTTCATATCTCTTCTATAGCTATCTTTTTTTGAGTTTCTTTTCATGTCTTGTTTTTCTCTTGTCCCACTTTAATAAATCATCTCTATCTAGGACTTTCATTCCTTTCATAGTTTTGTAAATAGTCATTAGATCTCTTTCTCTTCTTTGTTCCAGGGTTGGTAGTTCCAATTTGGACAATCTTTGTTCATATGTCAAGCTGGATTGTGTTGGTGCCATCTTTGTCTTTGCTCTTTGTATTCTAATTTCTTTATATTCTTTTTAGTACTGGGTGCCCATAGTGTTACAGCATACTCCAATCTTGGTCTTATCAATGTAACTAATATTTTCTTTACCATTTCCTCATCCAAATTGTCAAAAGCCCCTTTCATCAACCTTAGTAAATTGAAGGTTTCTCTATTTTGTTGATATGCTTGTCTGGTGACATGTCTTTGCTGATAATTACTCATAAGTCCTTTTCCGACCTCATTTTTTGGACTTCACCAATTTTGTATTTCCTCGATATTCTATTTTTATTTTTTCCAAACTCCATTATACTTCATTTCTTGATGTTAAAGTTCACTTCCCACTTTCGACTCCATTTCCAGACTTTGTCTAAGTTTTCCTGTAGTGATTCACAATCTTCCTCTGTACTTACTTTAGTATTTTTGCATCATCTGCAAAGAAGTTCATATAACATTCCACACCTTCATCCATGTCATTTATATATATGGCAAACATAATCAGACCCAATACAGAACCTTGCAGGACACCATTTATCATTACTTCCCAGGTCGAGTATTTGTCTCTAAGTACTACCTTCATTTTTCTCCCAGTAAAGAAATCTCCCATCCATTCCCATAACCTTCCTTTAATACCACCTATTGATTCCATTTTTCTTAATAGCTTTTTGTGCAGTACTTTATCAAATGCTTTTTGTAGATCTAGGAAAGCACAATCCACCCATTCATCCCCTTCTTATATCATTTCTATTGTTCTTGAATGGAAGCAAATCAAGTTTGTGGCACATGATCTTCCTTGTCTAAATCCAAATTGTGTTGGATTCAGTATATTTTTTCTTCCAGATATTTAACCCATCTACTTTTGATAACTTTTTCACATATTTTTGCTATTGTGCTTGTAAGGGAGACTGGTCTATAGTTAGTTGGATTTTCCTTGTCCCCTCCTTTATATATAGATACAATATTTGCATTTTTCCAGTCCTGTAGTACCTTTCCTTCTTTGGGTGAGTAATCACTTATCTTGTATATTTTGTCCATCAATTCACCTATGCATTCTTTTCAATATCCAGTTTACAATTCCATCTGGACCATGTGATTTTCTGACATCAATGTGTTTTATTTGGTCTCTGATTTCCTTCTGTATCACAGTTATTTCTTCCATTGGGAGGGATCTTTCTGTATTTCTTCCCAGTTTTGTGAACTTTCAATTGTGAATACAGATATGAAATGTTTGGACCATGTGATTTTCTGACATCAATGTGTTTTATTTGGTCTCTGATTTCCTTCTGTATCACAGTTATTTCTTTCATTGGGAGGGATCTTTCTGTATTTCCTCCCAGTTTTGTGAACTTTCAATTGTGAATACAGATTTAAAATGTCTATTTATAATTTCAGCCATTTCTACATCTTATATATATTCATTATTCCCTTGGTGCAGTCTATTTCTTGTTTTCCTTTTAATTTACCATTCACATACCTGTAAAATAGTTTAGGTTGTTCCTTGCACTTTTTTATTATGTCCTTTTCATAGTTTCTCTTTTCATTTCTCCATATTTTTTCATACTCATTTCTTAGTTTGATATATGTCTGCCACTTACTCATTTTTTTTTCCATGTTTTCCAAGTTTTGTCTCTTCTTTCTTTCGCCTTACTACATTTTTTGTTGTACCAGCACTTAATGTACACCCTTTCTTGCTTCTGTTTTGGTACATACGAGTATTTGTTTATTCCCTCATCATAAATTTCTTTTAATATGTTCCATTTCTCTTCCTTTATAGGTCAGATATCAAGACTTCCATAACTTTTTGTATTTACAGTTTAATGTACATAAAAAAAAAACATACTGACAGTATTCTATATAATTCCACCATCTACATCTTATCAAATTTGGCAAAAAACAGTTTTGTCTTCATTTCATTGCGTCGTCTGCTATTCGAAACATTCCGCCCGTGCGCTTCGGGAAAGGTTCGGGGAATTCCGCGTTCGTGACGTCACAGTTGCCAAACAAACAATATTGTTATTCTGAATATCTAGACTTCGGAAAAGTGGTATGCGAGGCGCAATTAAAAGTGAATTTTCTGAATAAATTCTTCTGTAATAGGTAAAAACTTTATTTGTATGCTTTTAAAAAGTACTTTTTCGATGATTTTTAGTGAATGGTATATCTGTTGATATCTGACCTTAAGCCCTTCTTAGTCAAAAACATGACTCCTCCACCCTGTTTCTCCTTAATATTTTTCATCCAATGGTTGTATAGGCCTTGTCCCACAGTGTTTCATGGTAGAGGACTTTTTAATTTCCACAATTCCCATTATGTCTGGTTTTTCCAATGCCAGATAGTCATTTAATTAATTCAGTCCTGAAATCATGCCATTTATGTTGGTATAGGCTATTTTCAATTTTTTCATTTCTTGTCCTTTTCTATTACATTTCCTTTTTTTATATAAACCATTTTCTCAGCCTCAGATCCAGCACTCTCCAAAAAAACTCATTCTTTTCAGTCTCCTTTTTTTTTAGCTTCACTTCTAAGTGACTTTCCTTTCTCTTTTCCACATCGCTCATTTCTTTTTTTATCCATACATTTTTGTAATTTTCACTATTTGCTAGCTTTGTTGTTTTAGATACTAGTGCTAACATTTGAGACCTTAGTTTGATTTTTAGTGGCCTGTATGGTTTTTCTTTAGAGTATTTTCTCATTCTATACACTTCCTCAATTTCTTTGTCTATATCCTGTCCCTAATTTTGTATCTCCTTCAGAATTGCTTTAGCAATTTCTTTCTCATCTTTTTCTCTTTGATATTTATGTACATTGTGTTTTTCTCTAATGCCATAAACTACAATGCACATGGAACATAAGAGAGGAAGAGAGTTTAAATGTGTTTAAGATTAAAAGTTTGAGAAGTATGGTAGGGGTACTAGGCTGGATAGAGTGAGAAAAGAGGTGAGGAGAGCAGTGGTGGAAAGGGAGTTGGGAGATAGAGTTGATGAAAGAGTACTGGGATGGTTTTGACACACAGAAAGAATGAGTGAAGAAATATTAGTAAAAGAGGTGTGGAAGGCAGAGGTGAAATGAGAGAACATTAGGGGGCAACCATGGGTGATATAAATGGATGGGATAAAAGGAGCATTGGGAAAGAGGGGAATGTCTGTTGAGGGAGAAAGGGAGAAGACAGAAGATAGGGGTGAGTGGAGAATGGTTGTGTATGGATTGTAATGCATGGAAGGGAGGGGATGGGGGATAAGGGAGTATGTGTGAATGGTATTTTGATGCAGCCCAAAGGGATTTTTTCTCATCTCCTTTTCTGCATGAGGGAATGGAAAGGGGTGGGGGGGTCATCAATTAAATGAAGAGGCCTTGCTGTGGATATGCTATGCCTTGCTGCATTGCTTCTGACCCAGGGCAGTGGGTGAGATTCAGGGGAAAAGAGGGAGGGAGAGGTGGTGAATGGGAGTGGAATATATGGGGATGAAATGGGTGGGAGTGGATTTATGCCTTTGACTATGGCTACCTACCTTGTAAGAGGGAAAAGCCCTTGGTATATGGATGTACAAAAAGGTGGGGGGACATACTGGTTTGCTGGAAGCAAAAAGGGGGGCATCATATAAGATAGTTTGGGATCCATTGCTGTATATGCAAAGAATTGGAATTTAAGAGAAGCAGAGAGGAGAAGTTTAAATGTGTTTGAGATGAAGTAGTAGAGACTTGGGGGTTGAAAGGGAGCTGGCAAATAGGGCTGATAAAAGATTTTTGGGATAGTTTGGGCACATGGAAAGACTGAGTGAAGAAATATTTGTTAAAAAAAAGTGTGGAAAGCAGAGATGGATGGAGTGAATTTGAGGGGACAACCAAAGCTGAGATGGATAGATAGGGTGAAAGGGGGCTTTGAGCAAGTGGGGAATGTCTGTGGAGGAGGGAAGGTAGAAGGCAGGGGATAGGGGTGAGTGGAGAATGGTTGTGTATGTATGATATTTTTATGCACCCCAATATTGAGATGGATGGATGGGGTAAAAGATGCATTGGGAAAGAAGTGAATGTCTGTGGAGGAAGGAAGGAAGGGAGGAGAGAGAAGATAGGGGTGAGTGGAGAATGATTGTGTATGTATGATGCTGTGATACATGGGAGTGAGTGGGGGATGGGGAGTAAGAGAGTAAATATAAATGATATTTTGATGCAATCCAAAGGGATTCCTCCCTGTCTTATCTTTTTCTGCATGAGAGGACAGAGAGGGAGGGTTGCCAATTAAATGAAGTGGCCTTGCTGTGGATGTGCTGTGTCTTGCTACATTACTTCTAACCCAGGGTGGTGGGTGAGATGCAGTGATAACATGTCATCCAGGAGGAGCCAAGATAAGAGGAAGGGAGGGGGGTGAATGGGAGTGGAGTATGAGGGGATGGAATGGGTGGGAATGGATTTTATGCCTGTTTTTTGGCTACCTCCCTTGTAAGGATGAAAAAGCCAAGTGTTTATGTACATATTTTCATCACCTGTGAAATAAATTTTAGAAACCATTAAACTATCCATAAATTTCATGTTTGTTACTCTAGTTATCACAGAATTAAAAAGCTGCAACAAATAATCATACTCTCAATGATATAAATTAATTCTAAACTTACAAGGTAATACTATTCCTCAGGGCGACAAGAACAACCAATGTTGAACCAACAACAAATAATGTTTTCTTCAAGCTTGACCAAAGATGTCCTAATTGTTGAACCCTCTGACAATGCAAAGGCAAGTTTTGGTCTCCTTCATAAACCTCTGCTTCATCCATCTTCTAGATTCTGTAAAATTAAACACAATACTAATTAACCTATCCAGAGTTCTTTTTCTCATATATTCATTTCTAACTCCCATAATATTTTACTTAGTTAAAGGAATTCAATTATAATCTTTTAATTTACCTTAATAATTTTCCTCAGTGAAAACCAACAGGAAACTTTTGCTCATTATAATGACATGAATTCATGCATCTTCATAGACCTGTCCTAACTTTTGCTTAAATTCTTTCATGTTGCAATTTATCTAATGGATAGGTTCTCTTGCAGAAAACTACAGTACCACCAGGAAGCCAGTTTAGGCCACCAATTCAGGCCCATATGTAGTTCAATTAAGATATTTTGTACTGCCATCTGGAAAGGGTGGGTGTTGGGCAGCATAGTATAAAATACTCTCTGTCATCTGTGTGATGATTGTATCTAAGCCAAATGTAATCTTTGGTCAGGTCAATTATGTGCTGGTACTGATTTAATGTAGGGTGGTGATTTGAATGGAAATATTCTAGTCGAACTCCTTCTCACCTTATACTGTAGATGATTTATTCTAACGAGTTGACTTTGGGGGAGCTTGGTGACAGAGTTTGATGGCCTATTGTGGAGAGCTTCTTTTGTGATATGATTATGTATTTGCCTACTTGTAGTATACAGGAAAGTAAAAGTAACAATGCTTCTGGGGTCCTGTCTCTTACTTGCCAATCATCATACATACTTTAAACTTTATGTATGATTCTAACTTCAGCTATTTCTCCTTATTCTCAAAGGATTATATTATGAATTCAATTTATGTACATGTATGTATTTTTTATACACACATATATAACTATTTTCCTAAAGAAAAATATTGAATAAATTGGTAACAAAGTCCTTATTGGATATCTTAACTGTGGCAACATCAACTGAGAGGAATGGGAGGCAAGCAGCAAAGAAGATTCCCAGGGAAATACACTGTTGAGTATAGCAATGGAGAACACAATGACCCAGTAGGTAAAGGAAGTGACACAGGTAAGAGGAGATGACACTCCCACAAGATAAGATCCGTTACTAACCAAAGAGCAAGACATCATCAGCTCCTTGAACTACCTTTGCCCAATAGGAAAAAGTGACCATGTTACAATTTAATTTCAGCTAGAGGATGAGGAAATAGAGTCAAGGAATGAATCACACAGGCAAGGGAGACTCAATTTTAGGAGAACAGATTATTTACGGTTTATAAAATTCTTTGAAGAAACAAACTGGGAGGAATTCATGAGTACCACAGGCATAAGGAGGAAATGGGAAATCTTTCTTGACACTTACAACCTAGAAGTGAACAAGCATGTGCCAAAGACTAGACAAGGGAAGAAGCAAAAACAGGATTGATTTAACAAAAAGACATAATAAAAAAAATATTGGTTACATTGATAAGGCCTAGACTAGAGTATGCGGCGACACTGTGGTCACCCAGCACCAAAAAGAATATAAAGAAAATAGAAAGAATCCAAAGAGCAGCTACAAAAATGGCACCTGCACTTGCAAACCTATCATATGAGGAGAGATTGGCTAAACTGGAGTTACCGACGCTGGAGCAAAGAAGAGAGAGAGGTGACCTACTGACCATCTACAGAATCATGAAAGGCACAGAGATACTTGATAGAGAGGACTTACTAAACTGGGACAAGAGAAACACAAGAGGACATGGAAAGAAAATAAAAAAACATAGCTATAGAAGAGAACTGAAGAAAAACAGTTTTCCACATAGAGTATTGGACAATTGGAACAAACTGGATAATGAAATAGTATGCGCAAAAACCATTCATGAGTTTAAAAGCAAACTAGACACTGCGAGATACAAAGGCGGGACACCACGAGCATAGCTCCCCTTCCTGCAAAATACAACTAGGTACAACTAGGTAAATACAATCTCCTCTTAGCATCCATTTCCAAATGTCTATTCCTCATTACACTTTTTAATCCACCAAGGCATTTACTCGCTTCTCTCAGTCTACATTCTACCTCCACCTCCACTCCACCCTTTCCTGCCACATTCACACCCAAGTATCTAAACCTATCCTCTTCCTCCAGTCGCTCTCTCTTAATGCTCTCTTCCAGTCTACTGCCACTTTCACCCCTTGTACATCTCATCACCTTACTTTTACCCATATTTATCTACAACTTTCTTCTTTCACACACTCTCCAAAATCTGTCACAAACTTCCTCAATCCCTCCTCTGATCCTGCTACAAGTGCAGTGTTGTCTGCAAACAACAGCTGGCTCACCTCCCACTTTTCTCCATTTTCTTTAAACATCTCCAATCCCTGACCCACCACCCTTGCATTTACCTCTTGCACCACTCCATACATGTATAAGTTGAACAGCCACGGTAACATAACAAATCCCTGACAAACTCCCACCTTTACCTCAAACTACTCACTCTCCCCATTTCTAATCCTGACACATGCTCTACTACTCTTGTAGAAACTCTTGACAGCTCCTAGAAGCTTTTCTCCTATCCAGTATATTTGCAAAACCTCCCACAGTGCCTTCCTGTCTACCCTGTCATAAGCCTTTTCCATATCCATAAAAGCCCAAAAAACATCCTTACCTTTTCCTATAGCTTTCTCACATATCTGTCTTACCACAAAAATCTGATCTATGCAACCTCTACCTGTCCTAAATCCACACTGTTCATTGCCAATTACTCCCTCTGTTCCTCTCTTAATCCTCTCAATCAAGATCCTCCCATAAGCCTTCCCAACTACACTTAACAAGCTAATCCCTCTGAAACTACTATACTCGCACTTGTCCCCTTTTCCCTTGCAAAGTGGAACTACACAGGCACTCCTCCAGTCGTCCGGCACTCTACACTCTCTCCAGCAGACATTAACCTCTTCCATAACGTAGGCGTCATGAGGAGCAAGTGGGTACGCGAGGATGCCGACGTCGGCGTCTTGATTATATTTATTGTAGTCGTACCTGCATAACCCCCATACTCTGTAAACTGGCTTCATCATATTTTCTATGGTTATCAAAATTCACGGGTGAAAGAGAACGAGCGATAGAGCAGTGACTTTATTTTCTATAATGCGAGTACAGGTAGTCGTCGACTTATGACCTATGCGATTTACGACTGATCGACTTTACGACCACGAGATAGTGCAATAATATTTAACATTTAATAGAGTAATAGAATTGCAATGTTATGCCTGGCAGTGCAGTACAATTACTTTGCACGCCACGAGACGCAAGTACGACAATTTTGGCAGGCTGCCGGCAGCGTCAGCATTTCAGCCAGCTAAATATTCTTTCATTTTGTTTGAAGTAAAATGTTTCCTAATTTTGCATTGCATTTTGTATTTTTATATATTTTGCAATTGATAAAATGTAACAGTAAAACTTTTTTTTATGCCTAGGCTAGTTTGTTGTCGATAACAATATGTTTGGTACAGTACGTAAACAAAAAGAATGTGTTTTGAAATAAAATTTTACCTTACATTTTGTATTTTTATATGTTTTGCAATTAATAAAATGTAACAGTAAAACTTTTTTATGCTTAGTCTGTTGTCGATAACAATATGTTCGGTACAGCATTTTGTATTTTTATGTTTTGCGATTAATAAAATGTAACAGTAAACTTTGTTTATGCTCTGTTGTCGATATTTTCGGTATAGTACGTAAATGAAAAGAATGTGTTTTGAAATAGAAATTTTCCTAATTGTGCCTTGCAATAATTTTAATTTAACAAACAAAAAAGTATTTGTAGGTCAAAGATGACAGGACTTTATTCAGTATGCGTAGGCCTAGGCTGCGTTTCCTAACGAAAATTATAAAAAGTTAATGAATATTAAAGAACGTAGCTCAAAGATAATACGATTTTATTCAGTATGCATACGTTTCCTAAAGAAAGTCTGGTGGTAAAATAATAAAAATGTTGAAAAATACAGTATCTAATATCATAGGTCAAAGATGATAGGTTTTTATTCAGTATGCTTAGGCCTAAGCTACGTTTCCCAAAGAAAATCAGATAAAATTATAAAAAGGTTAAAAATACTATACAACATAGTTCAAAGATGCTAAGATTATTTCAGTATGTTAAATATAATATACAAAACATATATACAGTAACAAAAATAATATATAAAGGGTAATATATACTGTATATATATAAAATCCGACTTGCGTCCAGATCGACTTACGACCTGTCTGTCGGAACCGAACTCAGTCGTAAGTCGACGACTACCTGTATTATGACGCAACATCGCACGTCTGGCAGCTAATGCTGCCAGATGTGCGATGTGGCCCGTATTGAAGGGGTTAAATAACCTCACCAGCCAGGCCATCACTGTACCTCCTTTTTTTAGACATTCTGCATGGCATCCATCCACACCAGGTGCCTTACCTGCTCTCATCATCTTAACAACTGCCTTCACTTCATCCTTCCTTATTTCTCCTCCATTTTCCTCACTCATCACGGTCATTTTCTTAGCACCTCCCACTGCAACTATCTTTCCCTCCCTATCCTCCCTCACAATTAGTAACTCCCTAAAATATTCTGCCTACCTTCCCCTTACTGCCTTCTTTTCCATTATCATATCTCCATCTGCACCTTTTACCATTATATATATATATATATATATATATATATATATATATATATATATATATATACATATATATATATATATTATATATATATATATATATATATATATATATATATTAGCTATTGTGCAGATCAAAAATGTCTATAATTCACAGGTTTCTCCCTGCTTCCTCCTTTGAAGACTGGTACCACATTAGCCAATTTGCAGTCCAGTGGCACCCTCAGTTGGTGCATTTTATCCACTAATAGCTATGGAATCCTTCAATATCTCACCTGAGATCTCATCAGTCAATCAATATGCCCCAGGTCTCTCTTCCAGGAGACTCACAACTCCCAGGTAACCAATAATGATCGCCAGACAAATCCACAGGTCACTTACGAACAAAATGTTGTGTTGTCTAGGGATAGTTAGTGTGCAGCAGTGTAAGATGAGGTACTCAGTTCCTCTTTGTGATGGTTGCATCTAGGGTAATCTCATTCTGTGGCCAAGCCTAATCCGTGTTGGTATTGTATTGGTGCTGGATGGTACTTTTCTCACTTTCAAGTTCTCAATAACTTTATTTACTTCACATTCCTCCACTCTTGTGTTGTTTAAGATTTCTCCCTTACCTTCACTTCTCTTCCTAAGTCCTTTTCACTGGTAAACACCAAATGTGAAATTTTCTTCATAATTTTAGCTTGCTTACTTGTTTCTTCATATACTTCCTCTTCAGCTTTTAATTTAGATCTTCTTCCCCTGTGTTTCAACTTACATTTACAAATCCGCAGTACTTTCATATTTACACTAATCAATTACACCATTTTCATGGTTATTTTCTTCCTATTGTCTAAATCTTGCATATCTATTTCTGGTTCTGGTATTAGTATTTCTATTTCTATTTCTCTTTCTGGTATTAGCATTTCTTTTTAGACTGTTTCTGTCACCAGCTGAAAGTAGCAGCTGGGGAGTAGTTGCTAACTGCCAGCTCTCCAATTGAAAAGGTGTAAGAAATACTGTTGAAGTTGATAGATATCTTGGGCCCAATTCAAAGAATAAGTATCCGCCTCTCAAGGCCATATTTGGTTGGGGAAAGATATTGGGATACTACAAGAGGATCTCAATAAATTGGTTGCATGATTAGGGAAATGGCAAATGGACTTCAATATCTCAAAGTACAGTACATTAAATGAAGGATTACATAACCCAGCTAATAGGTATAGCTCAGATAATGCCTTATTAAAGAAAACAGAATGTGAAAAGGACTTAGGAGTGTTAGTGTGCATTAGTGCCAGGAATAGGGCTAATAGGGCATTAGGATTTATTGTTAGGATGGTTACAAACAAAAGTGCAGAGGTAATCATTAAAAATTAACTAGTGATAGTTAGACCCATCTTTGACTATGCAGTACAGTTTTGGTCTCGGTCCTATAGAATTGATATTCATTTGAATCAATACAGAGGAGAATGACCAAAATGATACAAAGGCTTAGAAACTTACTTTATGAAAGCAGGTTTAGGCACCTTAACTTACACTCACTAGAAAGACAAAGAGTGTGAGGTGATCTGATAGTGGTATTGAAGTGGTCAAGGGCTTTGAGCACTGAAACTATTGGTTGTTTTAAGAAAAGATTAGATAACTTTATAGATAGGGATGACAGGTCATATCATAGAACTGCCTTTGGACTTTATGGTTTCTTCCAGTCTCCTCCATTCTTATGTTCTTATATTCTCTAGTCAGATGAGGGTGGTTCATGGGTTTTGAAAATAGGCAGTTGGAAATTGAATCTCTGCTCTCTACCTTGTGGGACTATCATAAACATGTACCAGTCACTGATGGTATAACACACACACACACACACACCAAGAAAATAAAAAAAGACAGCTATAGAAGAGATTTGAAAAAGAACAGCTTTCCTCACAGAGTAATAGTCAGTTGGAACAAGTTAGATGAGAAAGTGGTGTGTGCAAAAACAATACATGAATTTAAAAATAGTTTAGATAAAATGAGATATGAAGACGGGACCCCACGAGCATAGCTCCCCTTCCCGTAAAATACAACTAGGTAAATACACACATATATATATATATATATATATATATATTGTATATATATATATCTTGATATATATATATATATTATATATGTGTGTGTGTGTGTATACATGTATTTACCTAGTTGTATTTTACGGGAAGGGGAGCTATGCTCGTGGTGTCCCGTCTTCATATCTCATTTTATCTAAACTATTTTTAAATTCATGTATTGTTTTTGCACACACCACTTTCTCATCTAACTTGTTCCAACTGTCTATTACTCTGTGTGTGTATATATGTGTATATATATGTGTGTGTGTGTATATATATATATATATATATATATATATATATATATATATATATATATATATATATATATATATATATATATATATATATATGAGCTGTGGAGGATGTTAAAAGTATGTCCAATTTATAAAGAAACAAACATGACCCAATAAATTATATACCTATCTCACTGACATGTGTTATATGTAAAACTTGTGAGACCTTGATTACATAAGAACATAAGAATGAAGGAGACTGCAAGAGACCATATGACCTACACTAGGCAGTTCCATGTCCATTACCACCTGTCATCTCCATCCATAAAGTTGTCTAACCATTTCTTAAAAAATAATATGGTAAATCATTTGAAGTATAATAATCTTATAAGTGGCAACTGACATGGCTTTTGACAGTAGTACCTTGACAAGCTAACTAACTTGTATGGAGAACTTGGCATCTGCTGTTGAACAACAAGTACATATAGATGTTATTTACTTGGACTGTATAAACTTGAACCATATGGAATTAAGGGCAGACTGTTGGACTGTATAAGGGTATTTCTTCTGGGGAAAATGTATTTTGTTGGGATTCAAGGAACCCAATTGGGCAAATTACAGGTGACCTCTAGAAAGCCACAAGGACCAGTCTTGGGACTCATTCTTTTCTTAGTGTTTGTGAATGATCTGGCTCAAGAACTGGAATGTCCATCTCTCCTATTTGCAATTGATGCCAAAAAAATTATGCCACTCTATACTGAAGAGGGCATCCAACCAAAGCAACAGGACTTAGCAAGACTGGAAGAGTGGATTGAAAAGTTGTTGTTACAATTTAACACTGAGAAAATGTAACCATGCATGTTGGGCAATGAAATCCATTTTTCAATTATGAGATAAATGGAGATGTACTTAAGACCTCAGAATCAGAGAAAGACAGTGTACTGTTGGCACTGAACCTTAAACCTGCCCAACATGTTGCTAAGGAAGTTTCAAATGCAATTAGAATGATTGGCTGAATTAGGAGAATCTTTGACTACAGTATTTAGATGTAGGTACAAGGAGTCTTCAATTTATGAAAGTCTTGACTTCTACTGTTTCATGTTTATGATGCTGGCAGTGCTTGTCCCTGTGCATTCCCCCTCCTTTTTCTTTTTTCTTTTTACAATAATACAAAGAATTATTGGTGTCTACATTGGAGGAATATATCATCATGTGATGATAGACCAAGGAAGAAGCATTGGTCAGTCTAGACTGACCAACATTTTGGATTACTATTTATTATTTGCTCTCTTGTTTGTATTTTTTTTTTTTTTTTTTTTTACTTTTTGTCCTTCATTATGGCTCCCAAGCACATGGAAGACTTTTCTGGTGTCAGTGCATCAAGGAAAAGGAAAACAATCACCATAGAAAGTGCTTAATTAGGCTGGTTCCAACCTACACCTATTAGTTTATGACATTACATAAGAAAAAATAATGACTATGGACTGAGAAGTGAGTGACTGGGTAAAACAACACTTGAAAAATGATGAAGAGAAAAATGACTGAAACATAAAATCCTGAAAGTGATGCAAAACATGGACTATAAGATCTTCGAGTACAATGAAATAAGTAATAGATCAAACAAGTGCAAAATGAAGAAGAGTTTAATGGTGGACACAAGTTAGATCAAATTCTTTTGGTGTGAAGGTGGTCAATAACTAGAACTCTTTGCCAACAACACTCATCAATGCTCCTACTACTGGAGCATAGCTGTTTTGGATAATTTCTTGGCAACATAGGGATAGTTAAATAGACCAATACACAAGGAACATGAAAAT